>NW_022261984.1:15277186-15367408 GCF_002021735.2 Oncorhynchus kisutch
TGTCCAAACTGTTACTTTAATCTAATGAGTAGGTGTGTCCAAACTGTTACTTTAATCTAATGAGTAGGCGTGTCTAAAACCCTGGAATGAGTAGGCGTGTCTAAAACCCTTGAATGAGTAGGTGTGTCCAATCCAAACTGTTACCTTTAAACTATGGTGAGTAGGCGTGTCCAAACTGTTACTGTTAATCTAATGAGTAGGAGGGTGTCTAAAACCCTTGAATGAGTAGGCGTTTATAAAAACCCTTGATGAGTAGGTGTTCCAAACTGTTACTTTAATCTAATGAGTAGGCGTGTCTAAAACCCTGGAATGAGTAGGCGTGTCAAAACTGTTACTTTAATCTAATGAGTAGGCGTGTCTAAAACCCTGGAATGAGTAGGTGTGTCCAAAACTGTTACTTTAATCTAATGAGTAGGCGTGTCTAAAACCCTGAATGAGTAGGTGTGTCCAAAAACTGTTACTTTAATCTAATGAGTAGGTGTGTCCAAATGTTACTTTAATCTAATGAGTAGGCGTGTCTAAAACCCTGGAATGAGTAGGCGTGTCCCAAACTGTTACTTTAATCTAATGAGTAGGCCGTGTCTAAAACCCTGAATGAGTAGGCGTGTCCAAACTGTTACTTTAATCTAATGAGTAGGCGTTCTAAAACGCCTGGAATGAGTAGGTGTGTCTAAAACCCTGGAACGGTCTTTATCAATGAGTAGGTGTGTCCAAACTGTTTATTTAATCTAATGAGTAGGTGTGTCCAAACTGGTTACTTTAATCTAATGAGTAGGCGTGTCTAAAGTTACTTTAATCTAATGAGTAGGCGTGTCTAAAACCCGGAATGAGTAGGCGTGTCTTAAAACTGTACTTTAATCTAATGAGTAGGTGTGTCAAACTGTTACTTTAATCTAATGAGTAGGCGTGTCTAAAACCCTCCTGGAATGAGTAGGTGTGTCTAAAACTGTAAAAAAATCTTTACGTTAATTCTACTGATAGGTGTGATCCAAACTGTTACTTTAATCTAATGAGTAGGCGTGTCTACTACCCTGGAATGAGTAGGTGTGTCCAAACTGTTACTTTAATCTAATGAGTAGGAGTGTCGAAAACCCTGGAATGAGTAGGTGTGTCCAAACTGTTACTTTAATCTAATGAGTAGGCGTGTCTAAAACCCTGTATGAGTAGGCGTGTCCAAACTGTTACTTTAATCTAATGAGTAGGCGTGGTCTAAAAACCTTCAATGAGTAGGCGTGTCAAAACCCTTGAATGAGTAGGTGTGTCCAAACTGGTTACTTTAATCTAATGAGTAGGCGTGTCTAAAACCCTGGAATGAGTAGGTGTGTCCAAAACTGTTACTTTAATCTAATGAGTAGGCGTGTCTAAAACCCTGGAATGAGTAGGTGTGTCCAAACTGTTACTTTAATCTAATGAGTAGGCGTGTCCAAACTGTTACTTTAATCTAATGAGTAGGCGTGTCCAAACTGTTACTTTAATCTAATGAGTAGCGTGTCTAAAACCCTGGAATGAGTAGGTGTGTCCAAACTGTTACTTTAATCTAATGAGTAGGCGTGTCTAAAACCCTGGAATGAGTAGGTGTGTCCAAACTGTTACTTTAATCTAATGAGTAGGCGTGTCTAAAACCCTGTAATGAGTAGGCGTTCCAACTGTTACTACTTTAATCTAATGAGTAGGCGTGTCTAAAACCCTTCAATGAGTAGGCGTGTCTAAAAACCCTTGATGAGTAGGTGTGTCCAAACTGTTACTTTAATCTAATGAGTAGGCGTGTCTAAAACCCTGGAATGAGTAGGTGTGTCCAAACTGTTACTTAATCTAATGAGTAGGCGTGTCTAAAACCCTGGAATGAGTAGGTGTGTCCAAACTGTTACTTTAATCTAATGAGTAGGCGTGTCCAAACTGTTACTTTAATCTAATGAGTAGGCGTGTCTAAACTGTTACTTTAATTATCTATGAGTAGGCGTGTCCAAACTGTTACTTTAATCTAATGAGTAGGCGTGTCCAAACTTACTTTAATCTAATGAGTAGGCGTGTCCAAACTGTTACTTTAATCTAATGAGTAGGCGTGTCCAAACTGTTACTTTAATCTAATGAGTAGGCGTGTCCAAACTGTTACTTTAATCTAATGAGTAGGCGTGTCCAAACTGTTACTTTAATCTAATGAGTAGGCGTGTTCTAAAACCCTGGAATGAGTAGGCGTGTCCAAACTGTTACTGTTATTTAATCTAATGAGTAGGCGTGTCCAAACTGTTACTTTAATCTAATGAGTAGGCGTGTCTAAAACCCTGGAATGAGTAGGCGTGTCCAAAACCCTGGAATGAGTAGGTGTGTCCAAACTGTTACTTTATCTAATGAGTAGGCGTGTCTAAAACCCTGGAATGAGTAGGCGTGTCCAAACTGTTACTTTAATCTAATGAGTAGGCGTGTCTAAAACCCTGGAATGAGTAGGTGTGTCTAAAACCCTGGAACGGTTACTTTATCTAATGAGTAGGTGTGTCCAAACTGTTACTTTAATCTAATGAGTAGGTGTGTCCAAACTGTTACTTTAATCTAATGAGTAGGCGTGTCTAAAACTGTTACTTTAATCTAATGAGTAGGCGTGTCTAAAACCCTGGAATGAGTAGGCGTGTCTAAAAACTGTTACTTTAATCTAATGAGTAGGTGTGTCCAAACTGTTACTTTAATCTAATGAGTAGGCGTGTCTAAAACCCTGGAATGAGTAGGGTGTGTCTAAAACTGTTACTTTAATCTAATGAGTAGGTGTGTCCAAACTGTTACTTTAATCTAATGAGTAGGCGTGTCTACTACCCTGGAATGAGTAGGTGTGTCCAAACTGTTACTTTAATCTAATGAGTAGGCGTGTCTAAAACCCTGGAATGAGTAGGTGTGTCCAAACTGTTACTTTAATCTAATGAGTAGGCGTGTCTAAAACCCTGTAATGAGTAGGCGTGTCCAAACTGTTACTTTAATCTAATGAGTAGGCGTGTCTAAAACCCTTCAATGAGTAGGCGTGTCTAAAACCCTTGAATGAGTAGGTGTGTCCAAACTGTTACTTTAATCTAATGAGTAGGCGTGTCTAAAACCCTGGAATGAGTAGGTGTGTCCAAACTGTTACTTTAATCTAATGAGTAGGCGTGTCTAAAACCCTGGAATGAGTAGGTGTGTCCAAACTGTTACTTTAATCTAATGAGTAGGCGTGTCCAAACTGTTACTTTAATCTAATGAGTAGGCGTGTCCAAACTGTTACTTTAATCTAATGAGTAGGCGTGTCTAAAACCCTGGAATGAGTAGGTGTGTCCAAACTGTTACTTTAATCTAATGAGTAGGCGTGTCTAAAACCCTGGAATGAGTAGGTGTGTCCAAAACTGTTACTTTAATCTAATGAGTAGGCGTGTCCAAACTGTTAATTTAATCTAATGAGTAGGCGTGTCTAAAACCCTGGAATGAGTAGGTGTGTCCAAACTGTTACTTTAATCTAATGAGTAGGCGTGTCTAAAACCCTGGAATGAGTAGGTGTGTCCAAACTGTTACTTTAATCTAATGAGTAGGTGTGTCCAAACTGTTACTTTAATCTAATGAGTAGGCGTGTCTAAAACCCTGGAATGAGTAGGCGTGTCTAAAACCCTTGAATGAGTAGGTGTGTCCAAACTGTTACTTTAATCTAATGAGTAGGCGTGTCCAAACTGTTACTTTAATCTAATGAGTAGGCGTGTCTAAAACCCTTGAATGAGTAGGCGTGTATAAAACCTTGAATGAGTAGGTGTGTCCAAACTGTTACTTTAATCTAATGAGTAGGCGTGTCTAAAACCCTGGAATGAGTAGGCGTGTCCAAACTGTTTACTTTAATCTAATGAGTAGGCGTTCTAAAACCCTGGAATGAGTAGGTGTGTCCAAACTGTTACTTTAATCTAATGAGTAGGCGTGTCTAAAACCCTGGAATGAGTAGGTGTGTCCAAACTGTTACTTTAATCTAATGAGTAGGCGTGTCTAAACTGTTACTTTAATCTAATGAGTAGGCGTGTCTAAACTGTTACTTTAATCTAATGAGTAGGCGTGTCCAAACTGTTACTTTAATCTAATGAGTAGGCGTGTCTAAACTGTTACTTTTAATCTAATGAGTAGGCGTGTCGTAAAACCCTGGAATGAGTAGGTGTGTCCAAACTGTTACTTTTAATCTAATGAGTAGGGCGTGTCTAAAACCCTGGAATGAGTAGGCGTGTCTAAAACCCTGGAATGAGTAGGTGTGTCCAAACTGTTACTTTAATCTAATGAGTAGGCGTGTCTAAAACCCTTGAATGAGTAGGCGTGTCTAAAACCCTTGAATGAGTAGGCGTGTCCAAACTGTTACTTTAATCTAATGAGTAGGCGTGTCTAAAACCCTTGAATGAGTAGGTGTGTCCAAACTGTTACTTTAATCTAATGAGTAGGCGTGTCTAAAACCCTGGAATGAGTAGGTGTGTCCAAACTGTTACTTTAATCTAATGAGTAGGCGTGTCTAAAACCCTGGAATGAGTAGGTGTGTCCAAACTGTTACTTTAATCTAATGAGTAGGCGTGTCCAAACTGTTACTTTAATCTAATGAGTAGGCGTGTCTAAAACCCTTGAATGAGTAGGTGTGTCCAAACTGTTACTTTAATCTAATGAGTAGGCGTGTCCAAACTGTTACTTTAATCTAATGAGTAGGCGTGTCTAAAACCCTTGAATGAGGAGGTGTGTCCAAACTGTTACTTTAATCTACGGCCATTCAGACCAATATCAAGGATTAATGTGTGTGTGTGTGTGTGTGTATGTATGTGTGTGTGTGTGTGCGTGCAGGGTCAGGACATGTATCTGGTTCTGGTGAACAACATGTTGAACCTGGTTGATCCTACGGACCGTTGTCTTGGCAACGTGCTTCATTCTCAGCCAATAGCAGCATTCGTGTCTGGGGGGGGTCGGCCGTGACAATGTCAGGTGAGTCACCATGACACACACACACACACACACACACACACACACACACACACACAACACACACCACACCACACCACACACACCACACACACACACACAAAGGTCAGAGTGAAGTTATTGGAAGAGGGGGATGACAGGAAGAGAAGAGTAGTGATTGTATGATGGAAAGATTACCCAAGTGTAAGATTGTACTCCTTGTTCCTCAGCAGGAGGTGTTGTGTGGTAAGTAGATGTAATCCTCTTGTTCTCAGTGCAGGAGGTGTTGTGTGGTAGTAGATGTAACCCTTGTTCCTCAGAGGAGGTGTTGTGTGGTGAAGTAGATGTAATCCTGGTTCCTCCTATCAGGAGGTGTTGTGTGGTAGTAGATGGAAATCCTTGTTCCTCCTAGCAGGAGGGGTTGTGTGGTAGTGAATGTAATCCGGTTCCTCCTATTAGGAGGTCTTGTGTGGGAGTAGATTAATCCTTGTTCCTCCTATTAGGAGGTCTGTGGTTGGTAGTATATGTACCCTTGTTCCTCAAGCAGGAGGTGATTGTTGTGGTAGTAGATGTGAATCCTTGTTCCTCCTAGCAGGAGGTATTGTGTGGTAGTAGATGTAAGCCTTGTGCCTCAGCAGAGGTGTAGTGTGGTAGTAGATGTAATCCCTTGTTCCCTATCAGGAGGTGTTGTGTGGTAGTAGAATGTAATCCTTGTTCCTCAGCAGGAGGTGTTGTGTGGTAGTAGATTAATCCGTGTTCCCTATCAGGAGGTGTTGTGTGGTAGTAGATGTAATCCTTGTTCCTCAGCAGGAGGTGTTGTGTGGTAGTAGATGTAATCCTTGTACCCTATCAGAGGTGTTGTGTGGGGAGTAGATGTAATCCTTGTTCCCTCAGCAGGAGGTGTTTGTGTGGTAGTAAGATGTAATCCTTGTTCCTCAGCAGGAGGTGTTTGTGTGGTAGTAGATGTAATCCTTGTTCCTCAGCAGGAGGTGTTGTGTGGGTAGTAGATTGTAACCCTTGTTCCCCAGCAGGAGGTGTTGTGTGGTAGTAGATGTAATCCTTGTTCCTCCTAGCAGGATGGTGTTGTGTGGGTAGTAGATGTAATCCTTGGTTCTCCTAGCAGGAGGTGTTGTGTGGTAGTAGATGTAACCCTTGTTCCTCAGCAGGAGGTGTTGTGTGGTAGTATATGTATCCTTGTTCCTCCTAGCAGGAGGTGTTGTGTGGCAGTAGATGTAATTCTTGTTCCTCCTAGCAGGAGGTGTTGTGTGGTAGTAGATGTAATCCTTGTTCTCCTCAGCAGGAGGTCTTGTGTGGTAGTAGATGTAATCCTTGTTCCTCCATCAGGAGGTGTTGGTGGTATTAGATGTAATCCTTGTTCCTCAGCAGGAGGTGTTGTGTGGTAGTAGATGTAACCCTTGTTCCTCAGCAGGAGGTGTTGTGTGGTAGTAGATGTAATCCTTGTTCCTCCTATCAGGAGGTGTTGTGTGGTAGTAGATGTAATCCTTGTTCCTCAGCAGGAGGTCTTGTGTGGTAGTAGATGTAATCCTTGTTCCTCAGCAGGAGGTGTTGTGTGGTAGTAGATGTAATCCTTGTTCCTCCTATTAGGAGGTCTTGTGTGGTAGTAGATGTAATCCTTGTTCCTCCTATTAGGAGGTCTTGTGTGGTAGTAGATGTAATCCTTGTTCCTTCTATTAGGAGGTCTTGTGTGGTAGTAGATGTAATCCTTGTTCCCTATCAGGAGGTGTTGTGTGGTAGTAGATGTAATCCTTGTTCCTCAGCAGGAGGTGTTGTGTGGTAGTAGATGTAATCCTTGTTCCCTATCAGGAGGTGTTGTGTGGTAGTAGATGTAATCCTGGTTCCTCAGCAGGAGGTGTTGTGTGGTAGTAGAGTGTAATCCTTGTTCCCTATCAGGAGGTGTTGTGTGGTAGTAGATGTAATCCTTGTTCCTCAGCAGGAGGTGTTGTGTGGTAGTAGATGTAATCCTTGTTCCTCAGCAGGATGTGTTGTGTGGTAGTAGATGTAATCCTTGTTCCTCCTAGCAGGAGGTGTTGTGTGGTAGTAGATGTAACCCTTGTTCCTCAGCAGGAGGTGTTGTGTGTAGTAGATGTAATCCTTGTCCTCCTAGCAGGAGGTGTTGTGTGGTAGTAGATGTAATCCTTGTTCCTCAGCAGGAGGTGTTGTGTGGTAGTAGATGTAATCCTTGTTCCTCAGCAGGAGGTGTTGTGTGGTAGTAGATGTAATCCTTGTTCCTCAGCAGGAGGTGTTGTGTGGTAGTAGGTGTAATCCTTGTTCCTCAGCAGGAGGTGTTGTGTGGTAGTAGATGTAATCCTTGTTCCTCAGCAGGAGGTGTTGTGTGGTAGTAGATGTAATCCTTGTTCCTCAGCAGGAGGTGTTGTGTGGTAGTAGATGTAATCCTTGTTCCTCAGCAGGAGGTGTTGTGTGGCAGTAGATGTAATTCTTGTTCCTCCTAGCAGGAGGTGTTGTGTGGTAGTAGATGTAATCCTTGTTTCTCCTCAGCAGGAGGTGTTGTGTGGTAGTAGATGTAGGCCTTGTTCCTCAGCAGGAGGTCTTGTGTGGTAGTAGATGTAATCCTTGTTCCTCCTATCAGGAGGTGTTGTGTGGTAGTAGATGTAATCCTTGTTCCTCAGCAGGAGGTCTTGTGTGGTAGTAGATGTAATCCTTGTTCCTCAGCAGGAGGTGGTGTGTGGTAGTAGATGTAATCCTTGTTCCTCAGCAGGAGGTCTTGTGTGGTAGTAGCTGTAATCCTTGTTCCCTATCAGGAGGTGTTGTGTGGTAGTAGATGTAATCCTTGTTCCTCCTAGCAGGAGGTGTTGTGTGGTAGTAGATATAATCCTTGTTCCTCAGCAGGAGGAGTTGTGTGGTAGTAGATGTAACCCTTGTTCCTCAGCAGGAGGTCTTGTGTGGTAGTAGATGTAATCCTTGTTCCTCAGCAGGAGGTGTTGTGTGGTAGTAGATGTAATCCTTGTTCCTCAGCAGGAGGTGTTGTGTGGTAGTAGATGTAACCCTTGTTCCTCAGCAGGAGGTGTTGTGTGGTAGTAGATGTAATCCTTGTTCCTCAGCAGGAGGTGTTGTGTGGTAGTAGATGTAATCCTTGTTCCTCAGCAGGAGGTATTGTGTGGTAGTAGATGTAATCCTTGTTCCTCCTAGCAGGAGGTGGTGTGTGGTAGTAGATGTAACCCTTGTTCCTCAGCAGGAGGTGTTGTGTGGTAGTAGATGTAATCCTTGTTCCTCCTAGGAGGTGTTGTGTGGTAGTAGATGTAATCCTTGTTCCTCAGCAGGAGGTGTTGTGTGGCAGTAGATGCCAATTCTTGTTCCTCCTAGCAGGAGGTGTTGTGTGGTAGTAGATGTAATCCTTGTTTCTCCTCAGCAGGAGGTGTTGTGTGGTAGTAGATGTAGGCCTTGTTCCTCAGCAGGAGGTCTTGTGTGGTAGTAGATGTAATCCTTGTTCCTCCTAGCAGGAGGTGTTGTGTGGTAGTAGATGTAATCCTTGTTCCTCCTATTAGGAGGTCTTGTGTGGTAGTAGATGTAATCCTTGTTCCTCCTAGCAGGAGGTGTTGTCTGGTAGTAGATGTAATCCTTGTTCCTTCTAGCAGGAGGTGTTGTGTGGTAGTAGATGTAATCCTTGTTCCTCAGCAGGAGGTGTTGTGTGGTAGTAGATGTAATCCTTGTTCCTCCTATCAGGAGGTGTTGTGTGGTAGTAGATGTAACCCTTGTTCCTCCTATCAGGAGGTCTTGTGTGGTAGTAGATGTAATCCTTGTTCCTCAGCAGGAGGTGTTGTGTGGTAGTAGATGTAACCCTTGTTCCTCAGCAGGAGGTGTTCTGTGGTAGTAGATGTAATCCTTGTTCCTCAGCAGGAGGTGTTGTGTGGTAGTAGATGTAATCCTTGTTGCTCAGCAGGAGGTGTTGTGTGGTAGTAGATGTAATCCTTGTTCCTCCTAGCAGGAGGTGTTGTGTGGTAGTAGATGTAATCCTTGTTCCCTATCAGGAGGTGTTGTGTGGTAGTAGATGTAATCCTTGTTCCTCAGCAGGAGGTGTTGTGTGGTAGTAGATGTAATCCTTGTTCCTCCTATCAGGAGGTGTTGTGTGGTAGTAGATGTAACCCTTGTTCCTCCTATCAGGAGGTCTTGTGTGGTAGTAGATGTAATCCTTGTTCCTCAGCAGGAGGTGTTGTGTGGTAGTAGATGTAACCCTTGTTCCTCAGCAGGAGGTGTTGTGTGGTAGTAGATGTAATCCTTGTTCCTCAGCAGGAGGTGTTGTGTGGTAGTAGATGTAATCCTTGTTGCTCAGCAGGAGGTGTTGTGTGGTAGTAGATGTAATCCTTGTTCCTCCTAGCAGGAGGTGTTGTGTGGTAGTAGATGTAATCCTTGTTCCCTATCAGGAGGTGTTGTGTGGTAGTAGATGTAATCCTTGTTCCTCAGCAGGAGGTGTTGTGTGGTAGTAGATGTAATCATTGTTCCTCATCAGGAGGTGTTGTGTGGTAGTAGATGTAATCCTTGTTCCTCCTATCAGGAGGTCTTGTGTGGTAGTAGTTGTAATCCTTGTTCCTCCTAGCAGGAGGTGTTGTGTGGTAGTAGATGTAATCCTTGTTCCTCAGCAGGAGGTGTTGTGTGGTAGTAGATGTAATCCTTGTACCCTATCAGGAGGTGTTGTGTGGTAGTAGATGTAATCCTTGTTCCTCAGCAGGAGGTGTTGTGTGGTAGTAGATGTAATCCTTGTTCTTCCTATCAGGAGGTCTTGTGTGGTAGTAGTTATAATCCTTGTTCCTCCTAGCAGGAGGTGTTGTGTGGTAGTAGATGTAATCCTTGTTCCTCAGCAGGAGGTGTTGTGTGGTAGTAGATGTAATCCTTGTACCCTATCAGGAGGTGTTGTGTGGTAGTAGATGTAATCCTTGTTCCTCAGCAGGAGGTGTTGTGTGGTTGTAGATGTAATCCTTGTTCTTCCTAGCAGGAGGTCTTGTGTGGTAGTAGATGTAGTCCTTGTTCCTCAGCAGGAGGTGTGTTGTGGTAGTAGATGTAGTCCTTGTTCCTCAGCAGGAGGTATTGCTGAGATGTTGTGTTTTTCTCCTCTCCTCGTTTCCTCTATTCCTCTACTCCTCTCCTCTCCTCCTCCCCCTCTCCTCCTCCTCTCCTCTCCTCTGCTCGTCTCCTTTACTCCTCTCCTCCTCTCCTCGTCTCCTCTCCTCGTCTCCTCTATTCCTCTCTTCCTCCTCTGCTCATCTCCTCTCCTCCTCTTCTCCTCTCCTCCTCTCCTCCTCTCCCCCACCTCTCTTTAACTAACTCCTCCTCTCCTCCCTTGCTTCCCTGGACTCAGAGAGAGGTAACATGTTCTTGTTCTCCCCTATCCTTCCCCTCCTCTCCTCCTCCTATCCCCCTATCCTTCTCCTCTCCTCTCCCCCTATCCTTCTCCTCTCCCCTATCCTTCTCCTCCTCTCCTACTCCTCTCCCCCTATCCTTCTCCTCTCCCTCTCCTCTCCCCCTATCCTTCTCCTCTCTCCTTCTCCTCTCCTCCTCTCCTCCTCCCCTCCCCATCCTTCTCCTCTCCTCCTCTCTCCCTATCCTTCTCCTCCTCTCCTCCCCGTCTCCCTATCCTTCTCCTCCTCTCCTCCTCCTCTCCCCTATCCTTCTCCTCCTCTCCTCCTCGTCTCCCTAATCCTTCTCCTCCTCTCCTCTCCTCTCCCCTATCCTTCTCCTCCTCTCCTCCTCATCTCCCCTATCCTCCTCCTCTCCTCCTATCCCCCTATCCTCCTCCTCCTATCCCCCTATCCTTCTCCTCCTCGTCTCGCCTATCCTTCTCCTCTCCTCCTCCTCTCTCCCATCCTTCTCCTCTCCTCCTCCTCTCTCCCTATCCTTCTCCTCTCCTTTCTCCCTGTCCTTCTCCTCTCCTCCTCCTCTCCCCCTATCCTTCTCCTCTCCTCTCCCCTATCCTTCTCCTCCTCTCCTCCTCCTCTCCCCCTATCCTTCTCCTCCCCTCCTCCTCCTCTCCCCCTATCCTTCTCCTCCTCTCCTCTCCTCTCCTCTCCCTCTCCTCTCCTCTCCTCTCCTCTCCTCTCCTCTCCTCTCCTCTCCTCTCCTCTCCTCTCCTCTCCTCTCCTCTCCTCTCCTCTGATGTTCTGGTTATTGTTTAATTTCCTCAGCCTTACTGTCTTCAAGGTGTTTACCAGTTGTTAACTCTCTCCTCTCCTCCTCTGTTAACCCTCTCCTCTCCTCCTCTGTTAACCCTCTCCTCTACTCCTCTGTTAACCCTCTCCTCTCCTCCTCTGTTAACCCTCTCCTCTCCTCCTCTGTTACCCCTCTCCTCTCCTCTGTTAACCCTCTCCTCCTCTGTTAACCCTCTCCTCCTCTGTTAACCCTCTCCTCCTCTGTTAACCCTCTCCTCCTCTGTTAACCCTCTCCTCTCCTCCTCTGTTAACCCTCTCCTCTCCTCCTCTGTTAACCCTCTCCTCTCCTCCTCTGTTAACCCTCTCCTCTCCTCCTCTGTTAACCCTCTCCTCTCCTCTGTTAACCCTCTCCTCTCCTCCTCTGTTAACCCTCTCCTCCTCTGTTAACCCTCTCCTCTCCTCTGTTAACCCTCTCCACTCCTCCTCTGTTAACCCTCTCCTCCTCTTAACCCTCTCCTCCTCTGTTAACCCTCTCCTCTCCTACTCTGTCAACCCTCTCCTCTCCTCCTCTGTTAACCCTCTCCTCTCTCCTCTGTCAACCCTCTCCTCTCCTCCTCTGTTAACCCTCTCCTCTCCTCCTCTGTTAACCCTCTCCTCTCCTCCTCTGTTAACCCTCTCCTCCTCTGTTAACCCTCTCCTCTCCTCCTCTGTTAACCCTCTCCTCTCCTACTCTGTCAACCCTCTCCTCTCCTCCTCTGTTAACCCTCTCCTCTCCTCCTCTGTCAACCCTCTCCTCTCCTCTTCTGTCAACCCTCTCCTCTCCTCCTCTGTTAACCCTCTCCTCTCCTCCTCTGTTAACCCTCTCCTCTCCTCCTCTGTTAACCCTCTCCTCTCCTCCTCTGTTAATCCTCTCCTCTCCTCCTCTGTTAACCCTCTCCTCTCCTCCTCTGTTAACCCTCTCCTCTCCTCCTCTGTTAACCCTCTCCTCTCCTTCTCTGTTAACCCTCTCCTCTCCTCCCCAGGGACTTTGCGTACGTAGCGAGGATAAGAACACCAGGATTCTGAAGTGTCATGTGTTCCGTTGTGACACTCCAGCTAAAGCCATCGCTACCAGCCTCCACCTCATCTGCTCTAGGGTGAGCAACCTACACCCTACTCCCTGTACCCTACTCCCTGTACCCTATACCCTGTACCCTAAAGCCACCCTATACTATACACCCTGAACCCTACTCCCTGTACCCAACACGCCAGCTAAAGCCATCGCTACCAGCCTCCACCTCATCTGCTCTAGGGTGAGTAACCTACACCCTACTCCCTGTACCCTATACCCTGTACCCTATACTATACACCCTGTACCCTATACCCTGTACCCTAAAGCCATCAATACCAGCCTCCACCTCATCTGCTCTAGGGTGAGTAACCTACACCCTACTCCCTGTACCCTATACCCTGTACCCTAAAGCCACCCTATACTATACACCCTAAACCCTACTCCCTGTACCCAACACGCCAGCTAAAGCCATCGCTACCAGCCTCCACCTCATCTGCCCTAGGGTGAGTAACCTACACCCTACTCCCTGTACCCTATACCCTGTAGCCTAAACTATACACCCTGTACCCTATACCCAACACGCCGGCTAAAGCCCTATACCCTGTACCCTATACCCTGTACCCTACACCCTGTACCCTACACCCCATACCCTGTACCCTATACCCTACTCCTTGTACCCTATACCCTACTCCTTGTACCCGATACCCTACACACTGTACCCTACACCCTATACAATATACAATATCCCCTACAACCTGTACCCTACACCCTATACCCCGTATCCTACACCCTATACCCTGTACCCTACACCATGTACCCTACACCCCATACCCTGTACCCTATACCCTATACCCTGTACCCTACTCCCTTTACCATACTCACTCTACCCTACAACCTATAACCTATATCCTATACCCTAAACCCTATACCCTACAACCTATAGCCTACACTCTATACCCTACAACCTATAACCTATATCCTATACCCTAAACCCTATACCCTACAACCTATAGCCTACACTCTATACCCTACAACCTATAACCTATATCCTATACCCTAAACCCTTTAACCTATAGCCTACACCCTATACCCTAAACCTATACCCTACACTTTATACCCTACAACCTATAGCCTACACTCTATACCCTACAACCTATAGCCTACACTCTATACCCTACAACCTATATCCTATACCCTACACCCTTCAACCTATAGCCAACACTCTATACCCTAAACCTATAGCCTATACCCTACACCCTATACCCTACAACCTATAGCCTATACCCTACACCCTATACCCTACACCCTACACCCTATACCCTATACCCTACACCCTCTACCCTACACCCTGTACCTACACCCTACAACCTATAGCCGACAACCTATAGCCTATATCCTATACCCTACAACCTATAACCTATATCCTATACCCTATACCCTACAGCCTATATCCTATACCCTACAACCTATATCCTATACCCTACAACCTATATCCTATACCCTAAACCCTATACCCTACAACCTATAGCCTACACTCTATACCCCACAACCTATAGCCTACACTCTATACCCTACAACCTATAGCTTACACTCTATACCCTACAACCTATAGCCTACACTCTATACCCTAAACCTATAGCCTATACCCTACACGCTATACCCTACAACCTATAGCCTATACCCTAAACCCTATACCCTACAACCTATAGCCTACACTCTATACCCTACAACCTATAACCTATATCCTATACCCTAAACCCTTTAACCTATAGCCTACACCCTATACCCTAAACCTATACCCTACACTTTATACCCTACAACCTATAGCCAACACTCTATACCCTAAACCTATAGCCTATACCCTACACCCTATACCCTACAACCTATAGCCTATACCCTAAACCCTATACCCTACACTCTATACCCTACAACCTATAGCCTACACTCTATACCCTACAACCTATATCCTAAACCCTTCAACCTATAGCCAACACTCTATACCCTAAACCTATAGCCTATACCCTACACCCTATACCCTACAACCTATAGCCTATACCCTACACCCTATACCCTACACCCTATACCCTACACCCTCTACCCTACACCCTGTACCTACACCCTACAACCTATAGCCGACACCCTATACCCTACAACCTATAGCCTATATCCTATACCCTACAACCTATAACCTATATCCTATACCCTATACCCTACAGCCTATATCCTATACCCTACAACCTATATCCTATACCCTAAACCCTATACCCTACAACCTATAGCCTACACTCTATACCCTACAACCTATAGCCTACACCCTAAACCCTACAGCCTATATCCTATACCCTACAACCTATATCCTATACCCTACAACCTATATCCTATATCCTATACCCTAAACCCTATACCCTACAACCTATAGCCTACACTCTATATACCCCACAACCTATAGCCTACACTCTATACCCTACAACCTATAGCTTACACTCTATACCCTACAACCTATAGCCTACACTCTATACCCTAAACCTATAGCCTATACCCTACACGCTATACCCTACAACCTATAGCCTATACCCTAAACCCTATACCCTACAACCTATAGCCTACACTCTATACCCTACAACCTATAACCTATATCCTATACCCTAAACCCTTTAACCTATAGCCTACACCCTATACCCTAAACCTATACCCTACACTTTATACCCTACAACCTATAGCCAACACTCTATACCCTAAACCTATAGCCTATACCCTACACCCTATACCCTACAACCTATAGCCTATACCCTAAACCCTATACCCTACACTCTATACCCTACAACCTATAGCCTACACTCTATACCCTACAACCTATATCCTATACCCTAAACCCTTCAACCTATAGCCAACACTCTATACCCTAACCTATAGCCTATACCCTACACCCTATACCCTACAACCTATAGCCTATACCCTACACCCTATACCCTACACCCTATACCCTACACCCTCTACCCTACACCCTGTACCTACACCCTACAACCTATAGCCGACACCCTATACCCTACAACCTATAGCCTATATCCTATACCCTACAACCTATAGCCTACACTCTATACCCTACAACCTATAGCCTACACTCTATACCCTACAACCTATAGCCTATACCCTACACCCTATACCCTACAACCTATAGCCTATACCCTACAACCTATAGCCTATACCCTACACTCTATACCCTACAACCTATAACCTACACTCTATACCCTACAACCTATAGCCTACACTCTATACCCTACAACCTATAGCCTACACGCTATACCCTACACTCTATACCCTATACCATACACTATAAAACCTATAGCTACAGCCTAGGACACACTCTACAACCTATAGCCTATACCCTACACTCTAAAACCTATACCCTACACTCTACAACCTATACCTTACACTTCTTGCGGTCAAGTTGCAGTCTACAAATGATTTGTAATTATGTTCCAGCTCGTCCCTGTCTAGTGTCCTAGTCCCTGTCTAGTGTCCTAGTCCCTGTCTAGTGTCCCTGTCTAGTGTCCTGGTCCCTGTCTAGTGTCCTAGTCCCTGTCCCTGTCTAGTGTCCTAGTCCCTGTCTAGTCTCCTAGTCCCTGTCTAGTGTCCCTGTCTAGTGTCCTGGTCCCTGTCTAGTGTCCTAGTCCCTGTCCCTGTCTAGTGTCCTAGTCCCTGTCTAGTCTCCTAGTCCCTGTCTAGTGTCCCTGTCTAGTGTCCTGGTCCCTGTCTAGTGTCCCTGTCTAGTGTCCTAGTCCCTGTCTAGTCTCCTAGTCCCTGTCTAGTGTCCCTGTCTAGTGTCCTAGTCCCTGTCTAGTGTCCCTGTCTAGTGTCCTAGTCCCTGTCTAGTGTCCTAGTCCATGTCTAGTGTCCCTGTCTAGGTGTCCTAGTCCATGTCTAGTGTCCCTGTCTAGTGTCCTAGTCCCTGTCTAGTGTCCTAGTCCCTGTCTAGTGTCCTAGTCCATGTCTAGTGTCCTAGTCCCTGTCTAGTGTCCTAGTCCATGTCTAGTGTCCCTGTCTAGTGTCCTGGTCCCTGTCTAGTGTCCTAGTCCCTGTCTAGTGTCCTAGTCCCTGTCTAGTGTCCTAGTCCCTGTCTAAATCAAATCAAATCAAATGTATTTATATAGCCCTTCATACATCAGCTGATATCTCAAAGTGCTGTACAGAAACCCAGCCTAAAACCCCAAACAGCAAGCAATGCAGGTGTAGAAGCACGGTGGCTAGGAAAAACTCCCTAGAAAGGCCAAAACCTAGGAAGAAACCTAGAGAGGAACCAGGCTATGTGGGGTGGCCAGTCCTCTTCTGGCTGTGCCGGGTGGAGATTATAACAGAACATGACCAAGATGTTCAAATGTTCATAAATGACCAGCATGGTCGAATAATAATAAGGCAGAACAGTTGAAACTGGAGCAGCAGCACGGCCAGGTGGACTGGGGACAGCAAGGAGTCATCATGTCAGGTAGTCCTGGGGCATGTTCCTAGGGCTCAGGTCCTCCGAGAGAGAGAGAGAGAAAGAGAGAATTAGAGAACGCACACTTAGATTCACACAGGACACCGAATAGGACAGGAGAACTACTCCAGATATAACAAACTGACCCTAGCCCCCCGACACATAAACTACTGCAGCATAAATACTGGAGGCTGAGACAGGAGGGGTCAGGAGACACTGTGGCCCCATCCGAGGACACCCCCGGACAGGGCCAAACAGGAAGGATATAACCCCACCCACTAGTCTAGTCTCCTAGTCCCTGTCTAGTGTCCCTGTCTAGTGTCCTGGTCCCTGTCTAGTGTCCCTGTCTAGTGTCCTAGTCCCTGTCTAGTGTCCTAGTCCCTGTCTAGTGTCCTAGTCCCTGTCTAGTGTCCTAGTCCCTGTCTAGTGTCCTGGTCCCTGTCTAGTGTCCTGGTCCCTGTCTAGTGTCCCTGTCTAGTGTCCTGGTCCCTGTCTAGTGTCCCTGTCTAGTGTCCTGGTCCCTGTCTAGTGTCCTCGTCCCTGTCTAGTGTCCCTGTCTAGTGTCTTGGTCCCTGTCTAGTGTCCCTGTCCAGTGTCCTGGTTCCTGTCTAGTGTCCTAGTCCCTGTCTAGTGTCCTAGTCCCTGTCTAGTGTCCTGGTCCCTGTCTAGTGTCCTAGTTCCTGTCTAGTGTCCTAGTTCCTGTCTAGTGTCCTAGTCCCTGTCTAGTGTCCTAGTCCCTGTCTAGTGGCCTAGGCCCTGTCTAGTGTCAGAGAGAGAGGGGGATGGAGAGAGCGAGAGAGAGGGATGTATGGAGAGGGGAATGAGAGAGGGAGAGAGAGAAAGAGGGAGAGAGCAATGCAGAGAGTGGCAAAACCTACGTTTATCCATCATTTATTGGTGTGTTGCAGAGAGGAATATATTTTAGTGAGAGAGAGAGAGAGAGAGGGAGAGACGGAGAGAGACGGAGAGAGAGGGAGTGACTGAGAGAGGGAGAGAGAGAGAGAGAGAGAGAGGTAGAGACGGGAGAGACGGGGAGAGAGAGAGCGAGAGAGACGGGGAGAGAAAGAGAGAGATAGAGGGAGAGACGGAGAGATGGAGAGAGAGATAGAGGGAGAGAGATAGAGGGAGAAGAGAGAGGCTGACCTGGTTAGCTGTGTGTGCAGAGCAGAGTAGACTTAGAGGGGAGGGGAGTGTCACTCCCCAGGTGATTTGGCGAGACAGTTTGACACTCTTTCAAGAGAGAAATTTATCTTGGGTTATTCTAGCTAATTTACTCCTTCTCTCCTCCTCTCTTCTCCCCTCCTCTCTGCTCCTCTCTTCTCCTCTCCCCTCCTCTCGTCTCCTCTCCTCTCATTTGTAGATCATGTCGGAGCGTAAGCATGCTAAAGCGTTATCAGGGGCGTTGTCAGGGGGCGTGTCTCTACACGACAGAATGCAGTCAGGACTAGACCTCCCACTACAAGGTACTCTACTCTACTGTAATCTACTCTACTGTAATCTACTCTGCTCTACTGTAATCTACTCTACTGTAATCTACTCTGCTCTACTGTAATCTACTCTACTGTAATCTACTCTACTGTTATCTACTCTGCTCTACTCTGCTCTACTGTAATCTACTCTGCTCTACTGTACTCTACTCTGCTCTACTGTAATCTACTCTACTGTAACCTACTCTGCTCTACTGTAATCTACTCTACTCTACTGTAATCTACTCTGCTCTACTGTACTCTACTCTGCTCTACTGGAATCTACTCTGCTCTACTCTACTCTGCTCTACTGTAGTCTACTCTACTATAATCTACTCTACTGTAATCTACTCTGCTCTACTGTACTCTACTCTACTACAATCTATTCTACTGGAATCTACTCTGCTCTACTGTAATCTACTCTGCTCTACTGTAATCTACTTTGCTCTACTGTAATCTACTCTACTCTACTCTGCTCTACTGTAATCTACTCTAATCGGCTCTACTGTAATCTACTCTACTCTACTCTACTCTGCTCTACTGTACTCTACTGTACTCTACTCTACTGTACTGTAATCTACTCTACTGTACTCTACTGTACTCTGCTCTGCTCTACTGTACTCTACTGTACTCTGCTCTACTGTACTGTACTCTGCACTACTCGACTCTGCTTTATACTGTATCACATATACTGTATAGTGTATCACATATACTGTACCACATATACTGCATCACATATACTGTATCACATATACTGTATAGTGTATCACATATACTGTACCACATATACTGTATCACATATACTGTACCACATATACTGTATCACATATACTGTATAGTGTATCACATATACTGTACCACATATACTGTATCACATATACTGTACCACATATACTGTATCACATATACTGTACCACATATACTGTACCACATATACTGTATACTGTATCACATAAACTGTATAGTGTATCACATATACTGTACCACATATACTGTATCACATATACTGTACCACATATACTGTATCACATATACTGTACCACATATACTGTATCACATATACTGTACCACATATACTGTATCACATATACTGTACCACATATACTGTATAGTGTATCACATATACTGTATCACATATACTGTATAGTGTATCACATATACTGTACCACATATACTGTATAGTGTATCACATATACTGTACCACATATACTGTATCACATATACTGTACCACATATACTGTATCACATATACTGTACCACATATACTGTACCACATATACTGTATCACATATACTGTATAGTGTATCACATATACTGTATCACATAAACTGTATAGTGTATCACATATACTGTACCACATATACTGTATAGTGTATCACATATACTGTATCACATAAACTGTATACTGTATCACATATACTGTACCACATATACTGTATACTGTATCACATATACTGTATCACATATACTGTATAGTGTATCACATATACTGTACCACATATACTGTACCACATATACTGTATCACATATACTGTACCACATATACTGTATCACATATACTGTACCACATATACTGTACCACATATACTGTATCACATATACTGTACCACATATACTGTATCACATATACTGTACCACATATACTGTACCACATATACTGTATCACATATACTGTACCACATATACTGTATAGTGTATCACATATACTGTATCACATAAACTGTATAGTGTATCACATATACTGTACCACATATACTGTATCACATATACTGTACCACATATACTGTATCACATATACTGTACCACATATACTGTATCACATATACTGTACCACATATACTGTATAGTGTATCACATATACTGTATCACATAAACTGTATAGTGTATCACATATACTGTACACATATACTGCATCACATATACTGTATACTGCATCACATATACTGTATACTGTATCACATATACTGTTTTCTGTATCACATATACTGTATACTGTATCATGTATACTGTATCACATATACTGTATCACATATACTGTATACTGTATCACATATACTGTATACTGTATCACATATACTGTATACTGTATCACATATACTGTGTCACATCTAATGTATCACATATACTGCATCACATATACTGTATAGTGTATCACATTTACTGTATCACACATACTGAATACTGTATCACATATACTGTATCACATATACTGTATACTGTATCACATATACTGTGTACTGTATCACATATACTGTATCACATATACTGTATTCTGTATCACATATACTGTATACTGTATCACATATACTGTATACTGTATCATGTATACTGTATCACATATACTGTATCACATATACTGTATCACATATACTGTATCATATACTGCATCACATATACTGTATCACATATACTGTATCATATATACTGTATCACATATACTGTATCATATACTGCATCACATATACTGTATCACATATACCATATACTGTATCACATATACTGTATTCTGTATCACATATACTGTATACTGTATCACATATACTGTATACTGTATCATGTATACTGTATCACATATACTGTATCACATATACTGTATACTGTATCACATATACTGTATTCTGTATCACATGTACTGTATACTGTATCACATATACTGTATTCTGTATCACATATACTGTATACTGTATCACATATACTGTATACTGTATCACATATACTGTATCACATATACTGTATTCTGTATCACATATACTGTATACTGTATCACATATACTGTATACTGTATCACATATACTGTATCACATATACTGCATCACATATACTGTATCACATATACTGTATACTGTATCACATATACTGTATTCTGTATCACATATACTGTATACTGTATCATGTATACTGTATCACATATACTGTATACTGTATCACATATACTGTATTCTGTATCACATATACTGTATACTGTATCACATATACTGTATCACATATACTGTATTCTGTATCACATATACTGTATACTGTATCACATATACTGTATACTGTATCACATATACTGCATCACATATACTGTATCACATATACTGCATCACATATACTGCATCACATATACTGTATCACATATACTGTATCACATATACTGTATTCTGTATCACATATACTGTATACTGTATCACATATACTGTATACTGTATCACATATACTGTATTCTGTATCACATATACTGTATACTGTGTCACATATAATGTATCACATATACTGTATAGTGTATCACATTTACTGTATCACACATACTGTATAACTGTAATCACATATACTGTATCACATATACTGTATACTGTATCACATATACTGTGTACTGTATCACATATACTGTATCACATATACTGTATCATATATACTGTATCACATATACTGTATCACATATACTGCATCACATATACTGCATCACATATACTTATCACATATACTGTATCACATATACCATATACTGTATCACATATACTGTATTCTGTATCACATATACTGTATACTGTATCACATATACTGTATACTGTATCATGTATACTGTATCACATATACTGTATCACATATACTGTATACTGTATCACATATACTGTATTCTGTAATCACATATACTGTATACTGTATCACATATACTGTATACTGTATCACATATACTGTATCACATATACTGTATTCTGTATCACATATACTGTATACTGTATCACATATACTGTATCACATATACTGCATCACATATACTGCATCACATATACTGTATCACATATACTGTATACTGTATCACATATACTGTATTCTGTATCACATATACTGTATACTGTATCATGTATACTGTATCACATATACTGTATCACATATACTGTATACTGTATCACATATACTGTATTCTGTATCACATATACTGTATACTGTATCACATATACTGTATACTGTATCACATATACTGTATCACATATACTGTATTCTGTATCACATATACTGTATACTGTATCACATATACTGTATACTGTATCACATATACTGTATACTGTATCACATATACTGCATCACATATACTGCATCACATATACTGCATCACATATACTGTATCACAGTCAGGACTAGACCTCCCACTACAAGGTACTCTACTCTACTGTAATCTACTCTACTGTAATCTACTCTGCTCTACTGTAATCTACTCTACTGTAATCTACTCTGCTCTACTGTAATCTACTCTACTGTAATCTACTCTACTGTTATCTACTCTGCTCTACTCTGCTCTACTGTAATCTACTCTGCTCTACTGTACTCTACTCTGCTCTACTGTAATCTACTCTACTGTAACCTACTCTGCTCTACTGTAATCTACTCTACTCTACTGTAATCTACTCTGCTCTACTGTACTCTACTCTGCTCTACTGGAATCTACTCTGCTCTACTCTACTCTGCTCTACTGTAGTCTACTCTACTATAATCTACTCTACTGTAATCTACTCTGCTCTACTGTACTCTACTCTACTACAATCTATTCTACTGGAATCTACTCTGCTCTACTGTAATCTACTCTGCTCTACTGTAATCTACTTTGCTCTACTGTAATCTACTCTACTCTACTCTGCTCTACTGTAATCTACTCTAATCGGCTCTACTGTAATCTACTCTACTCTACTCTGCTCTACTGTACTCTACTGTACTCTACTCTACTGTACTGTAATCTACTCTACTGTACTCTACTGTACTCTGCTCTGCTCTACTGTACTCTACTGTACTCTGCTCTACTGTACTGTACTCTGCACTACTCGACTCTGCTTTATACTGTATCACATATACTGTATAGTGTATCACATATACTGTACCACATATACTGCATCACATATACTGTATCACATATACTGTATAGTGTATCACATATACTGTACCACATATACTGTATCACATATACTGTACCACATATACTGTATCACATATACTGTATAGTGTATCACATATACTGTACCACATATACTGTATCACATATACTGTACCACATATACTGTATCACATATACTGTACCACATATACTGTACCACATATACTGTATACTGTATCACATAAACTGTATAGTGTATCACATATACTGTACCACATATACTGTATCACATATACTGTACCACATATACTGTATCACATATACTGTACCACATATACTGTATCACATATACTGTACCACATATACTGTATCACATATACTGTACCACATATACTGTATAGTGTATCACATATACTGTATCACATATACTGTATAGTGTATCACATATACTGTACCACATATACTGTATAGTGTATCACATATACTGTACCACATATACTGTATCACATATACTGTACCACATATACTGTATCACATATACTGTACCACATATACTGTACCACATATACTGTATCACATATACTGTATAGTGTATCACATATACTGTATCACATAAACTGTATAGTGTATCACATATACTGTACCACATATACTGTATAGTGTATCACATATACTGTATCACATAAACTGTATACTGTATCACATATACTGTACCACATATACTCGTACTGTATCACATATACTGTATCACATATACTGTATAGTGGTATCAACAATATACTGTACCCACAATATACTGTACCACATATACTGTATCACATATACTGTACCACATATACTGTATCACATATACTGTACCAATATACTGTACCACATATACTGTATCACATATACTGTACCACCATATACTGTATCACATATACTGTACCACATATACTGTACCACATATACTGTATCACATATACTGTAGCCACATATACTGTATAGTGTATCACATAACTGTATCACATAACTGTATAGTGTATCACATATACTGTACCACATATACTGTATCACATATACTGTACCACATATACTGTATCACATATACTGTACCACATATACTGTATCACATATACTGTACCACATATACTGATCACATATACATGTACCACCATATACTGTATAGTGTATCAATATACTGTATCACATAAAACTGTATAGTGTATCACATATACTGTACCACATATACTGCATCACATATACTGTATACTGCATCACATATACTGTATACTGTATCACATATACTGTTTTCTGTATCACATATACTGTATACTGTATCATGTATACTGTATCACATATACTGTATCACATATACTGTATATGTATCATATATACTGTATACTGTATCACATATACTGTATACTGTATCACATATACTGTGTCACATCTAATGTATCACATATACTGCATCACATATACTGTATAGTTGTATCACATTTACTGTATCACACATACTGATACTGTATCACATATACTGTATCACATATACTGTATACTGTATCACATATACTGTGTACTGTATCACATATACTGTATCACATATACTGTATTCTGTATCACATATACTGTATACTGTATCACATATACTGTATACTGTATCATGTATACTGTATCACATATACTGTATCACATATACTGGTATCACATATACTGTATCATATACTGCATCACATATACTGTATCACATATACTGTATCATATATACTGTATCACATATACTGTATCATATACTGCATCACCATATACTGTATCACATATACCATATACTGTATCACATATACTGTATTCTGTATCACATATACTGTATACTGTATCACATATACTGTATACTGTATCATGTATACTGTATCACATATACTGTATCACATATACTGTATACTGTATCACATATACTGTATTCTGTATCACATGTACTGTATACTGTATCACATATACTGTATTCTGTATCACATATACTGTATACTGTATCGACATATACTGTATACTGTATCACATATACTGTATCACATATACTGTATTCTGTATCACAATATACTGTATACTGTATCACATATACTGTATACTGTATCACATATACTGTATCACATATACTGCATCACATATACTGTATCACATATACTGTATACTGTATCACATATACTGTATTCTGTATCACATATACTGTATACTGTATCATGTATACTGTATCACATATACTGTATACTGTATCACATATACTGTATTCTGTAATCACATATACTGTATACTGTATCACATATACTGTATCACATATACTGTATTCTGTATCACATATACTGTATACTGTATCACATATACTGTATACTGTAATCACATATACTGTATACTGTATCACATATACTGCATCACATATACTGCATCACATATACTGCATCACATATACTGTATCACATATACTGCATCACATATACTGCATCACATATACTGTATCACATATACTGTATCACATATACTGTATTCTGTATCACATATACTGTATACTGTATCACATATACTGTATACTGTATCACATATACTGTATTCTGTATCACATATACTGTATACTGTGTCACATATAATGTATCACATATACTGTATAGTGTATCACATTTACTGTATCACACATACTGTATACTGTATCACATATACTGTATCACATATACTGTATACTGTATCACATATACTGTGTACTGTATCACATATACTGTATCACATATACTGTATCATATATACTGTAATCACATATACTGTATCACATATACTGCATCACATATACTGCATCACATATACTGTATCACATATACTGTATCACATATACTGTATACTGGGTATCCACATATACTGTATACTGTATCATGTATACTGTATCACATATACTGTATCACATATACTGTATACTGTATCACATATACTGTATTCTGTATCACATATACTGTATACTGTATCACATATACTGTATACTGTATCACATATACTGTATCACATATACTGTATACTGTATCACATATACTGTATCACAATATACTGCATCACATATACTGCATCACATATACTGTATCACATATACTGTATACTGTATCACATATACTGTATTCTGTATCACATATACTGTATACTGTAGTCCATGTATACTGTATCACATATACTGTATCACATATACTGTATACTGTATCACATATACTGTATTCTGTATCACATATACTGTATACTGTATCACATATACTGTATACTGTATCACATATACTGTATCACATATACTGTATTCTGTATCACATATACTGTATACTGTATCACATATACTGTATACTGTATCACATATACTGTATCACATATACTGCATCACATATACTGCATCACATATACTGTATCACATATACTGTATCACATATACTGTATTCTGTATCACATATACTGTATACTGTATCACATATACTGTATACTGTATCACATATACTGTATCACATATACTGCATCACATATACTGCATCACATATACTGTATCACATATACTGTATCACATATACTGCATCACATATACTGCATCACATATACTGCATCACATATACTGTATCACATATACTGTATACTGTATCATGTATACTGTATCACATATACTGTATCACATATACTGTATACTGTATCACATATACTGTATCACATATACTGTACACTGTATCACATATACTGTATTCTGTATCACATATACTGTATACTGATCACATATACTGTATACTGTATCACATATACTGTATCACATATACTGTATTTTGTATCACATATACTGTATACTGTATCACATATACTGTATCACATATATTGTATACTGTATCACATATACTGTATCACATATACTGCATCACATATACTGTATCACATATACTGCATCACATATACTGCATCACATATACTGCATCACATATACTGCATCACATATACTGTATCACATATACTGTATCACATATACTGTATGCTGTATCACATATACTGTATTCTCTATCACATATACTGTATACTGTATCACATATACTGTATACTGTATCACATATACTGTATCACATATACTGCATCACATATACTGTATCACATATACTGCATCACACGTATACTGGCAATAACATATACTGTATACTGTATCACATATATGTATTCTGTATCACATAATAACCTTATAACAGTGTCACATATAATGTATGCACATTATACTGCATCACATATACTGTAGTAGTGTATCACATTTACTGTATCACCCATACTGGTATCAATATACTGCATCACATTATACTGCATCACATATACTAGTATAATGTAATCACACATAATACTGTGATTCTGTATCACATTATACCTTATACTGTATCACAATATACTGTAATCACTATACTGTATCATATATACTGTATTCACATATACTGTAATACTGTAATCACATTACTACTGCAATCACATATACTGTGTTACTGTTATCTACATATACTGTATCACATATATCTGTATCAACATAATACTCGTGGTACCATGGAATCACATATACTGTATCATAAGATGTACTGAGTATACACCATATACTGTATCACAGTATACTGCATCACATATACTGTATCACATATACTGTATCACATATACTGTATACTGTATCACATATACTGTATCATATATACTGTATACTGTATACTGTATCACATATACTGTATTCTGTATCACATATACTGTATCACATATACTGCATCACATATACTGTATCACATATACTGCATCACATATACTGTATCATATATACTGTATCACATATACTGTATCACATATACTGCATCACATATACTGCATCACATATACTGTATCACATATACTTTATCACATATACCATATACTGTATCACATATACTGTATTCTGTATCACATATACCATATACTGTATCACATATACTGTATTCTGTATCACATATACTGTATACTGTATCACATATACTGTATACTGTATCACATATACTGTATTCTGTATCACATATACTGTATACTGTATCACATATACTGTATCACATATACTGCATCACATATACTGTATCACATATACTGCATCACATATACTGCATCACATATACTGCATCACATATACTGTATCACATATACTGCATCACATATACTGTATCACATATACTGTATCACATATACTGTATTCTGTATCACATATACTGCATACTGTATCACATATACTGTATACTGTATCACATATACTGTATACTGTATCACATATACTGTAACACATATACTGCATCACATATACTGCATCACATATACTGTATCACATATACTGTATCACATATACTGTATACTGTATCACATATACTGTATTCTGTATCACATATACTGTATACTGTATCACATATACTGTATACTGTATCACATATACTGTATCACATATACTGTATACTGTATCACATATACTGTATCACATATACTGTATCATATATACTGTATCACATATACTGTATCACATATACTGCATCACATATACTGCATCACATATACTGCATCACATATACTGTATCACATATACCATATACTGTATCACATATACTGTATTCTGTATCACATATACCATATACTGTATCACATATACTGTATTCTGTATCACATATACTGTATACTGTATCACATATACTGTATACTGTATCACATATACTGTATTCTGTATCACATATACTGTATACTGTATCACATATACTGTATCACATATACTGCATCACATATACTGTATCACATATACTGCATCACATATACTGCATCACATATACTGCATCACATATACTGTATCACATATACTGCATCACATATACTGTATCACATATACTGTATCACATATACTGTATTCTGTATCACATATACTGCATACTGTATCACATATACTGTATACTGTATCACATATACTGTATACTGTATCACATATACTGTAACACATATACTGCATCACATATACTGCATCACATATACTGTATCACATATACTGTATCACATATACTGTATACTGTATCACATATACTGTATTCTGTATCACATATACTGTATACTGTATCACATATACTGTATACTGTATCACATATACTGTATCACATATACTGTATACTGTATCACATATACTGTATCACATATACTGTATAGTGTATCACATATACTGTATCACATATACTGTATACTGTATCACATATACTGTATCATATATACTGTATACTGTATCACATATACTGTATCACGTATACTGTATCACATATACTGTATCACATATACTGTATACTGTATCACATATACTGTATCACATATACTGTATACTGTATCACATATACTGTATACTGTATCACATATACTGTATCATATATACTGTATCACATATACTGTATACTGTATCACATATACTGTATCATATATACTGTATACTGTATACTGTATCTATATATTATATATTAATTGTATATACAGTGTGTGGCAAAAAGTAGTTATTCAGCCACCAATTGTGCAAGTTCCTCCCACTTAAAAAGATGAGAGAGGCCTGTAATTTTAATCATAGGTACACTTCAACTATGACAGAGAAAATCCAGAAAATCACATTGTAAGGATTATTATGAATTTATTTGCAAATTATGGTGGAAATAAGGTATTTGTGTGTGTCTGTCTGTCTGTCTGTGTGCGTGTGTGTATATGTTGTGTGTGTGTGTGTGGTGTGTATATGTGTGTGTGGTGTGTGTTCAGCAGAGTTCCCACTCCAAGACAGAGTTGGTCCAGAAGTTCCGGCTGCTGTATCTGGGTATGAGCCAGTAGACAGACCTATAGGTGAGACACACACACACACACCACACACACACACACACACACACACACACACACACACACACACACACACACACACACACACACACACACACACACACAACAGACAACAGACAACAGACAGACAGACGCACTCTGTGGTAGTTAGTGAGTGATCCTGAACTCTAACCTCTGACCCCCTGACCCTGCCCTGTGGACCCTAGGTATGGACATATTGAACGGGGCCATAGACAGTCTGATTGGTTCTTCCAGTAGAGAGGAGTGGAAAGCTGTTACCTCAACGTGGCTGATGCTACCCTCATTATCAGCAACAACCAGGTACCACTATATACACTATATACACTATATACACTATATACACTATATACACCTCTACCCTCATTATCAGCAACAACCAGGTCCCACTATATACACTATATACACTATATACACCTCTACCCTCATTATCAACAACCACCACTATATACACTATATACACCTCTACCCTCATTATCAACAACCACCACTATATACAACTCTACCCTCATTATCAACACCAGGTAACCATACACTATATACACCTCTACCCTCATTATCAGCAACAACCATGTACCATACACTATATACACCTCTACCCTCATTATCAGCAACAACCAGGTACCATTATATACACCTCTACCCTCATTATCAGCAACACCAAGGTACCACTATATACACCTCTACCCTCATTATCAGCAACAACCAGGTACCACACTATATACACCTCTACCCTCATTATCAACAACAACCAGGTACACTATATACACCTCTACCCTCATTATCAACAACCACCACTATATGCACTATATACACCTCTACCCTCATTATCAACAACTACCACTATATACACCTCTACACTCATTATCAACAACCACCACTATATACACTATATACACCTCTACCCTCATTATCAGCAACCAGGTAACATTCACTATATACACCTCTACCCTCATTATCAACAACCACCACTATATACACTATATACACCTCTACCCTCATTATCAACAACCACCACTATATATACTATATACACCTCTACCCTCATTATCAACATCCACCACTATATACACTATATACACCTCTACCCTCATTATCAACAGCCACCACTATATACACCTATACCCTCATTATCAACAACCACCACTATATACACTATATACACCTCTACCCTCATTATCAACAACCACCACTATATATACTATATACACCTCTACCCTCATTATCAACAACCACCACTATATACACTATATACACCTCTACCCTCATTATCAACAACCACCACTATATACACCCTTACCCTCATTATCAGCAACCACCACATATACACTATATACACCTCTACCCTCATTTATCAACAACCACCCTAATACACTATATACACCTCTACCCACAATTATCAACAACCACCACTATATATACCTCTACCCTCATTATCAGCAACCACCACTATATACACTATATACACCTCTACCCACATTATCAACAACACCCACTATATATACCTCTACCCTCATTATCAACAACCACCACTATATACACTATATACACCTCTACCCTCATTATCAACAACCACCACTATATACACTATATACACCTCTACCCTCATTATCAACAACCACCACTATATACACTATATACACCTCTACCCTCATTATCAACAACCACCACTATATACACCTCTACCCTCATTATCAGCAACCACCACTATATATACTATATACACCTCTACCCTCATTATCAACATCCACCACTATATACACTATATACACCTCTACCCTCATTATCAACAACCACCACTATATACACTATATACACCTCTACCCTCATTATCAACATCCACCACTATATACACTATATATACCTCTACCCTCATTATCAACAACCACTATATACACTATATACACTCTATACACCTCTACCCTCATTATCAACAACCACCACTATATACACCTCTACCCTCATTATCAACAACCACCACTATATACATCTCTACCCTCATTATCAACAACCACCACTATATACACTATATACACCTCTACCCTCATTATCAACAACCACCACTATATACACCTCTACCCTCATTATCAACAACCACCACTATATACACTATATACATCTCTACCCTCATTATCAACAACCACCACTATATACACTATATACACCTCTACCCTCATTATCAACAACCACCACTATATACCTAATATACACCTCTACCCTCATTATCAACAACCACCACTATATACACTATATACACCTCTACCCTCAGTATCAACAACCACCACTATATACACCTCTACCCTCATTATCAGCAACCACCACTATATACACTATATACACCTCTACCCTCATTATCAACAACCACCACTATATACACTATATACACCCTCTACCCTCAGTATCAACACCACCACTATATACACCTCTACCCTCATTATCAGCAACCAGGTAACATTCACCTATATATACCTCTACCTCATTATCAACAACCACCACTATATACACTATATACACCTCTACCCTCAGTATCAACAACCACCACTATATACACCTCTACCCTCATTATCAGCAACCACCACTATATACACTATATACACCTCTACCCTCATTATCAACAACCACCACTATATACACCTCTACCCTCATTATCAACAACCACCACTATATACACCCTCTACCCTCATTACAACACCACCACTATATACATCTCTACCCTCATTATCAACAACCCACCACTATAGACACTATATACACCTCTACCCTCATTATCAACAACCACCACTATACACCTCTACCCTCATTATCAACATCCACCACTATATACACTATATACACCTCTACCCTCTTATCAACAACCACCACTATATACACTATATACACCTCTACCCTCATTATCAACAACCACCACTATATACACCTCTAACCTCAGTATCAACAACCACCAACTATATACACTATATACATCTCTACCCCTCATTATCACAACCACCACTATATACACTATATACACCTCTACCCTATATACAACAACACCACTATATACACTATATACACCTCTACCCCTCATTATCAACAACCACACTATATACACTATATACACCTCTACCCTCATTATCAGCAACCAGGTAACATTCACTATATATACCTCTACCCTCATTATCAACAACCACAACTATATACACTATATACACCTCTACCCTCAGTTATCAACAACACCACTATATACACCTCTACCCTCATTATCAACAACCACCACTATATACACTATATACATCTCTACCCTCATTATCAACAACCACCACTATATACACTATATACACCTCTACCCTCATTATCAACAACCACCACTATATACACTATATACACCTCTACCCTCATTATCAGCAACCAGGTAACATTCACTATATATACCTCTACCCTCATTATCAACAACCACCACTATATACACTATATACACCTCTACCCTCATTATCAACAACCACCACTATATACACCTTCTACCCTCATTATCACAACCACCACTATATACACTGTAGACACCTCTACCCTCATTATCAACAACCACCACTATATACACTATATACACCTCTACCCTCATTATCACAACACCACTATATATACCTCTACCCTCATTATACAACCACCACTATATACACTATATACACACCTCTACCCTCATTATCAACAACCACCACTATATACACTATATACACCTCTACCCTCATTATCAACACCACCACTATATACACGATATACACCTCTACCCTCAATTATCAACAACACCACTATATACACCTCTACCCTCATTATCAGCAACCACCACTATATACACTATATACACCTCTACCCTCATTATCAACAACCACCACTATATACACCACCTCTACCCTCATTATCAACAACCACCACTATATACACTATTACAACCTCTACCCTCATTATCAACAACCACCACTATATATACCTCTACCCTCATTATCAACAACCACCACTATATACACTATAATACATCTCTACCCTCATTATCAACAACCACCACTATATACACTATATACACCTCTACCCTCATTATCAACAACCACCACTATATACACTAATACACCTCTACCCTCATTATCAACAACCAACCACTATATACACACTATATACACCTCTACCCTCATTATCAGCAACCAGGTAACATTCACTATATATACCTCTACCCTCATTATCAACAACCACCACTATATACACTATATACACCTCTACCCTCAGTATCAACAACCACCACTATATACACCTCTACCCTCATTATCAACAACCACCACTATATACACCTCTACCCTCAGTATCAACAACCACCACTATATACACCTCTACCCTCATTATCAACAACCACCACTATATACACTATATACACCTCTACCCTCATTATCAACAACCACCACTATATACACCTCTACCCTCATTATCATCAACCACCACTATATATACACTATATACACCTCTACCCTCATTATCAACAACCACCACTATATACACTATATACACCTCTACCCTCATTATCAACAACCACCATTATATATACCTCTACCCTCATTATCAACAACCACCACTATATACAATATATACACCTCTACCCTCATTATCAACAACCACCACTATATACACTATATACACCTCTACCCTCATTATCAACAACCACCACTATATACACTATATACACCTCTACCCTCATTATCAACAACCACCACTATATACACCTCTACCCTCATTATCAGCAACCACCACTATATACACTATATACACCTCTACCCTCATTATCAACAACCACCACTATATACACTATATACACCTCTACCCTCATTATCAACAACCACCACTATATACACTATATACACCTCTACCCTCATTATCAACAACCACCACTATATACACCTCTACCCTCATTATCAACAACCACCACTATATACACTATATACATCTCTACCCTCATTATCAACAACCACCACTATATACACTATATACACCTCTACCCTCATTATCAACAACCACCACTATATACACCTCTACCCTCATTTTCTCTCTCTCCCCCCCTCTCTCTCTCCCCCCCTCCTTCTCTCTCTCTCTCTCCCTCTCTCGCTCTCTCTCCCCCTCTCTCTGCTCTCTCTCTCTCTGTCTCTCTCTCTGTCTCTCTGTCTCTCTCTCTCTCTGTCTCTCTCTCTCTCTCTCTCTCTGTCTCTCTCTCTTCTCTCTCTCTCTCTCTCTCTCTCTCCCCCTCTCTCCTCTCTCCCTCCCCTCTCTCTGCCTCTCTCTCTCTCTGTCTCTCTCTCTGTCTCTTCTCTCTCTCTCCCCCCTCTCTCTCTCTCTCTCCTCCCTCTCTCTATGTCTCTCTCTTTCCCTCTGAGGACGTTTATCATGTGTGTGTCTTTCTCTCTCTGTGAATCAGGAGGATGAGGAGGAGGAGGAGGAGGTGAAGGAGGAGGTGAAGGAGGAGGTGGAGGAGGAGGTGGAGGAGGAGGTGTTGGTAGAGTGCAGGGTGAGGTTTCTGTCCTTCATGGGGGTAGGGAGGGACATCCACTGCTTTGCCTTCATCATGGACGGAGGAGGACAACGCTACGAGTGTCACGTGTTCTGGTGTGAACCCAACGCTGGACAGCTCTCTGAAGCCGTACAGGCTGCGTGCATGGTGCGTACACTCTAGAATATGTAGATCTATCTGCAGGCTTCATGCATGGTGAGTACACTCTAGAATATCTACATCTATGTACAGGCTTATGCATGTTTAGTACAGTCTATAATATCTAGATCTATATGCAGGCTTCATGCATGGTGAGTACAGTCTATAATTCCAGATCTATATGCAGGCTTCATGCATGGTGAGTAACCACTCTGAAATATCTAGATCTATATGCAGGCTTCATGCATGGTGAGTACACTCTATAATAATCTAGATCTATCTGCCAGGCTTCATGCATGGTGAGTACAGTCTATATCTACTGTATGTACTGTATGTATGTACTGTATCAAATCCTCCTGGAGGTCCCGAGTACTGCTGCTGTTTGTTCTTCCTGATCTTTAATGTACCACCTGGTGTCCTCTCCCTCTCTCTCTGTCTCTCTTATGTCTTACTCTCTCTCTTTCTGTCTCTCTACATCTCTCTCTCTCTCTCCGTTTCTCGCTCTCTGTCTCTCTACGTCTTACTCTCTCTCTCTCTGTCTCTCTGTCTCTCTGTCTCTCTCCTCTCTCTCCTCTCTCTCTTCGCTCTCTCTCTCTCTCTGTCTCTCTCTCTCCTCCACTCTCTCTCTCTCCCCACCCATCTCCCTCTCCTCTAGTTAAGGTATCAGAAGTGCCTGTTGGCTCACCCCCCCTCCCAGAGATCCTCCCCTCCTGTGGCCGTGGCTCCTCCTCCTGGGCAGCGGCGGGTGGTAACCGCGGTAACGGCGGTGTGAAGAGAGGAGTGCTGTCCCTCATCGACACCCTCAAACAGAAGGGACCGCTGCCCCACCAGAGTAACCACGGAAACTAAACTAACATCGTGACTATGACCCGCACACCCCGGTAACTGGGAAAAAAAACAACGCTGCACCTTTTGCTAATCGTGAAAATCACTACTCTAATCCGGTCGAACTATGGCAGCCAAACGTAGACCTCCTCCCATCACCTCAACACAGAACTGTCTACCAGTCGGTGATAACCTCAACACAGAACTGTCTACCAGTCGGTGATCACCTCAACACAGAACTGTCTACCAGCCGGTGATCACCTCAACACAGAACTGTCTACCAGTCGGTGATCACCTCAACACAGAACTGTCTACCAGTCGGTGATCACCTCAACACAGAACTGTCTACCAGTCGGTGATCACCTCAACACAGAACTGTCTACCAGTCGGTGATCACCTCAACACAGAACTGTCTACCAGCCGGTGATCACCTCAACACAGAACTGTCTACCAGCCGGTGATCACCTCAACACAGAACTGTCTACCAGTCGGTGATCACCTCAACACAGAACTGTCTACCAGTCGGTGATCACCTCAACACAGAACTGTCTACCAGCCGTGATCACCTCAACACAGAACTGTCTACCAGTCGGTGATCACCTCAACACAGAACTGTCTACCAGTCGGTGATCACCTCAACACAAAGAGAGAGAGAGGAAAATAATCAGGTTGGAGTGACCTCTACCCTCTGACCTGGTGACCCTTTCTGTCTGTACCTGTACCTCCAGCATGACCTGGACACCTGTAGACACAACCTACACACACCTGTAGAGGCACCTGTAGACACAACACACACACACCTGTAGAGGCACCTGTTCATATCTACACCTGTATACACCTGTTCATATCTACACCTGTATACACCTGTTCATATCTATACCTGTATACACCTGTTCATATCTATACCTGTATACACCCGTTCATATCTATACCTGTATACACCTGTTCATATCTATACCTGTATACACCTGTTCATATCTACACCTGTTCATATCTACACCTGTTCATATCTACACCTTTATCATATCTACACCTGTTCATATCTACACCTGTTCATATGTTCATATCTACACCTGTTCATATCTACACCTGTATACACCTGTTCATATCTATACCTGTATACACCTGTTCATATCTATACCTGTATACACCTGTTCATATCTACACCTGTTCATATCTACACCTGTTCATATCTACACCTTTATCATATCTACACCTGTTCATGTCTACACCTGTATACACCTGTTCATATCTACACCTGTTCATATCTACACCTGTATACACCTGTTCATATCTACACCTGTATACACCTGTTCATATCTATACCTGTATACACCTGTTCATATCTATACCTGTATACACCTGTTCATATCTACACCTTTATCATATCTACACCTTTATCATATCTACACCTGTTCATGTCTACACCTGTATACACCCGTTCATACAGTGTGCATGAAGCCTTTGATATGAACATGGAAGTCCAGAACATTCAACTCCACCGCTGGTTTCTCTGTTGAGTTCAACTCATCTCCATATAGAACAGGCCTGAGAACAGTTATAGCATGTTATATGGTTTATAACAAGACACAGGCCTGAGAACAGTTATAACATGTTATATGGTTTATAACAAGACACAGGCCTGAGAACAGTTATAACATGTTATAGAACAACAGGCCTGAGAACAGTTATAACATGTTATAGAACAACAGCCTTGAGAACCTGTATACCTGTATACACCTGTTCATATCTACACCTGTTCATATCTACACCTGTTCATATCTACACCTTTATCATATCTACACCTGTTCATGTCTACACCTGTATACACCTGTTCATATCTACACCTTTATCATATCTACACCCGTTCATACAGTGTGCATGAAGCCTTTGATATGAACATGGAAGTCCAGAACATTCAACTCCACCGCTGGTTTCTCTGTTGAGTTCAACTCATCTCCATATAGAACAGGGCCTGAGAACAGTTATAACATGTTATATGGTTTATAATAACAGTTATAACATGTTATATGGTTTATAATAAGACACAGGCCTGAGAACAGTTATAACATGTTATATGGTTTATAACAACAGTTGTAATATGTTATAGAACAACAGGCCTGAGAACAGTTATAACATGTTATAGAACAACAGGCCTGAGAACAGTTATAACATGTTATAGAACAACAGGCCTGAGAACAGTTATAACATGTTATATGGTTTATAATAAGACACAGGCTTGAGAACAGTTATAACATGTTATAGAACAACAGGCTTGAGAACAGTTATAACATGTTATATGGTTTATAACAACAGTTGTAACATGTTATAGAACAACAGGCCTGAGAACAGTTATAACATGTTATATGGTTTATAATAACAGTTATAACATGTTATATGGTTTATAACAACAGTTATAACATGTTATAGAACAACAGGCCTGAGAACAGTTATAACATGTTATATGGTTTATAACAACAGTTGTAATATGTTATAGAACAACAGGCCTGAGAACAGTTATAACATGTTATAGAACAACAGGCCTGAGAACAGTTATAACATGTTATAGAACAACAGGCCTGAGAACAGTTATAACATGTTATATGGTTTATAATAAGACACAGGCTTGAGAACAGTTATAACATGTTATATGGTTTATAATAAGACACAGGCCTGAGAACAGTTATAACATGTTATAGAACAACAGGCCTGAGAACAGTTATAACATGCTATATGGTTTATAATAAGACACAGGCCTGAGAACAGTTATAACATGTTATAGAACAACAGGCCTGAGAACAGTTGTAACATGTTATAGAACAACAGGCCTGAGAACAGTTATAACATGTTATAGAACAACAGGCCTGAGAACAGTTATAACATGTTATAGAACAACAGGCTTGAGAACAGTTATAGCATGTTATATGGTTTATAACAAGACACAGGCCTGAGAACAGTTATAGCATGTTATATGGTTTATAATAAGACACAGGCCTGAGAACAGTTATAACATGTTATAGAACAACAGGCCTGAGAACAGTTATAGCATGTTATAGAACAACAGGCCTGAGAACAGTTATAACATGTTATAGAACAACAGGCTTGAGAACAGTTATAACATGTTATATGGTTTATAACAACAGTTATAACATGCTAGAGAACAACAGGCCTGAGAACAGTTATAACATGTTATATGGTTTATAACAACAGTTATAACATGTTATATGGTTTATAATAAGACACAGGCCTGAGAACAGTTATAACATGTTATAGAACAACAGGCTTGAGAACAGTTATAACATGTTATATGGTTTATAATAACAGTTATAACATGTTATAGAACAACAGGCTTGAGAACAGTTATAACATGTTATATGGTTTATAATAACAGTTATAACATGTTATATGGTTTATAACAACAGTTGTAACATGTTATAGAACAACAGGCTTGAGAACAGTTATAACATGTTATAGAACAACAGGCCTGAGAACAGTTATAACATGTTATAGAACAACAGGCCTGAGAACAGTTATAACATGTTATAGAACAACAGGCCTGAGAACAGTTATAACATGTTATATGGTTTATAATAAGACACAGGCTTGAGAACAGTTATAACATGTTATAGAACAACAGGCTTGAGAACAGTTATAACATGTTATAGAACAACAGGCTTGAGAACAGTTATAACATGTTATATGGTTTATAATAACAGTTATAACATGTTATATGGTTTATAACAACAGTTATAACATGTTAGAGAACAACAGGCTTGAGCCTCAATGCGTTGCCTTCCGTTTGCTCCTCACTGGTTTATCACTTTATATCTATATCTATATCACTATATCAATTTAACCTGTATGAATAAACTGCTTATTAAAACAGGCCTCAGACTCCTGTGGTCGATACGTGTGTGTGTGTGTGTGTGTGTTTGTGTGTGTGTGTGTGTGTGTGTTTGTGTGTGTGTGTGTGTCTCTACTGGTGCTGGAGAAAGAGAGGAGGAGGAGGAGAAGGAGAGATTTGATGGGGTTGGAGGGTGATACGAGAAGGGGGAGGGAGAGATATACTGTTACTCCCCAGGTAGGTGAGGCTGGGGGAGGAGAGGAGGGAGGAGAGAACTACTCTTACTCACCAGGGAGGTGAGGCTGGGGGGGAGAGGAGGGAGGAGAGAACTACTCTTACTCACCAGGGAGGTGAGGCTGGGGGGGGGAGAGAACTACTCTTACTCACCAGGGAGGTGAGGCTGGGGGAGGAGAGGGGAGGGAGAGAACTACTGTTACTCCCCAGGGAGGTGAGGCTGGGGGAGGAGAGGGGAGGGAGAGAACTACTCTTACTCACCAGGGAGGTGAGGCTGGGGGAGGAGAGGGGGGAGAGAACTACTCTTACTCACCAGGGAGGTGAGGCTGGGGGGGAGAGGAGGGAGGAGAGAACTACTCTTACTCACCAGGGAGGTGAGGCTGGGGGGGGGAGAGAACTACTCTTACTCACCAGGGAGGTGAGGCTGGGGGAGGAGAGGGGAGGGAGAGAACTACTGTTACTCCCCAGGGAGGTGAGGCTGGGGGAGGAGAGGGGAGGGAGAGAACTACTCTTACTCACCAGGGAGGTGAGGCTGGGGGAGGAGAGGGGGGAGAGAACTACTCTTACTCACCAGGGAGGTGAGGCTGGGGGAAGAGAGGGGAGGGAGAGAACTACTGTTACTCCCCAGGGAGGTGAGGCTGGGGGAGGAGAGGGGAGGGAGAGAACTACTCTTACTCACCAGGGAGGTGAGGCTGGGGGAGGAGAGGGGAGGGAGAGAACTACTCTTACTCACCAGGGAGGTGAGGCTGGGGGAGGAGAGGGGGGAGAGAACTACTCTTACTCACCAGGGAGGTGAGGCTGGGGGAGGAGAGGGGGAGAGAACTACTCTTACTCACCAGGGAGGTGAGGCTGGGGGAAGAGAGGGGAGGGAGAGAACTACTGTTACTCCCCAGGGAGGTGAGGCTGGGGGAGGAGAGGGGAGGGAGAGAACTACTCTTACTCACCAGGGAGGTGAGGCTGGGGGAGGAGAGGGGAGGGAGAGAACTACTCTTACTCACCAGGGAAGTGAGGCTGGGGAGGAGAGGGGGGAGAGAACTACTCTTACTCACCAGGGAGGTGAGGCTGGGGGAGGAGAGGGGGGAGAGAACTACTCTTACTCACCAGGGAGGTGAGGCTGGGGGGGGAGAGAACTACTCTTACTTACCAGGGAGGTGAGGCTGGGGGGGGAGAGAACTACTCTTACTCACCAGGGAGGTGAGGCTGGGGGAGGAGAGGGGGGGGGAGAACTACTGTTTACTCCCCAGGGAGGTGAGGCTGGGGGAGGAGAGGGGAGGGAGAGAACTACTGTTACTCACCAGGGAGGTGAGGCTGGGGGAGGAGAGGGGAGGGAGAGGACTACTGTTACTCACCAGGGAGGTGAGGCTGGGGGAGGAGAGGGGAGGGAGAGAACTACTCTTACTCACCAGGGAGGTGAGGCTGGGGGGGGAGAGAACTACTCTTACTCACCAGGGAGGTGAGGCTGGGGGAGGAGAGGGGAGGGAGAGAACTACTCTTACTCACCAGGGAGGTGAGGCTGGGGGAGGAGAGGGGAGGGAGAGAACTACTCTTACTCACCAGGGAGGTGAGGCTGGGGGAGGAGAGGGGGGAGAGAACTACTCTTACTCACCAGGGAGGTGAGGCTGGGGGGGGAGAGAACTACTCTTACTTACCAGGGAAGTGAGGCTGGGGGAGGAGAGGGGGGAGAGAACTACTCTTACTCACCAGGGAGGTGAGGCTGGGGGAGGAGAGGGGGGAGAGAACTACTCTTACTCACCAGGGAGGTGAGGCTGGGGGGGGAGAGAACTACTCTTACTTACCAGGGAGGTGAGGCTGGGGGGGAGAGAACTACTCTTACTCACCAGGGAGGTGAGGCTGGGGGAGGAGAGGGGGGGGGGAGAACTACTGTTACTCCCCAGGGAGGTGAGGCTGGGGGAGGAGAGGGGAGGGAGAGAACTACTCTTACTCACCAGGGAGGTGAGGCTGGGGGGGGAGAGGGGAGGGAGAGAACTACTCTTACTCACCAGGCAGGTGAGGCTGGGGGGGGAGAGAACTACTCTTACTCACCAGGGAGGTGAGGCTGGGGGAGGAGAGGGGAGGGAGAGAACTACTCTTACTCACCAGGGAGGTGAGGCTGGGGAGGAGAGGAGGGAGGAGAGGGGAGGGAGAGAACTACTGTTACTCCCCAGGGAGGTGAGGCTGGGGGAGGAGAGGGGAGGGAGAGAACTACTCTTACTCACCAGGGAGGTGAGGCTGGGGGGGAGAGAACTACTGTTACTCACCAGGGAGGTGAGGCTGGGGAGGAGAGGGGGGGGGGGGAGAAATACTGTATCTACTACTCTATTAGTTCTAACAGTTTTAACTCTATTAGTTCTAACAGTTTTAACTCTATTAGTTCTGTTCAGTTTTAACTCTATTAGTTCTAACAGTTTAACTCTATTAGTTCTAACAGTTTAACTCTATTAGTTCTAGTTCAGTTTTAACTCTATTAGTTCTAGTTCTAACAGTTTTAACTCTATTAGTTCTAGTTCAGTTTTAACTCTATTAGTTCTAACAGTTTAACTCTATTAGTTCTAGTTCTAACAGTTTTAACTCTATTAGTTCTAGTTCTAACAGTTTTAACTCTATTAGTTCTAACAGTTTAACTCTATTAGTTCTAGTTCTAACAGTTTTAACTCTATTAGTTCTAACAGTTTTAACTCTATTAGTTCTAACAGTTTTAACTCTATTAGTTCTAACAGTTTTAACTCTATTAGTTCTAACAGTTTAACTCTATTAGTTCTAGTTCTAACAGTTTTTAACTCTATTAGTTCTAACAGTTTTAACTCTATTAGTTCTAACAGTTTAACTCTATTAGTTCTAACAGTTTTAACTCTATTAGTTCTAACAGTTTTAACTCTATTAGTTCTACAGTTTTAACTCTATTAGTTCTAACAGTTTTAACTCTATTAGTTCTAACAGTTTTAACTCTATTAGTTCTAACAGTTTAACTCTATTAGTTCTAACAGTTTAACTCTATTAGTTCTAACAGTTTAACTCTATTAGTTCTAGTTCAGTTTTAAACTCTATTAGTTCTACAGTTTAACTCTATTAGTTCTAACAGTTAACTCTATTAGTTCTAGTTCTAACAGTTTTAACTCTATTAGTTCTAACAGTTTTAACTCTATTAGTTCTAGTACAGTTTTAACTCTATTAGTTCTAGTTCAGTTTTAACTCTATTAGTTCTAGTTCTAACAGTTTTAACTCTATTAGTTCTAAACAGTTTTAACTCTATTAGTTCTAACAGTTTTAACTCTATTAGTTCTAACAGTTTTAACTCTATTAGTGTCTAACAGTTTAACTCTATTAGTTCTAGTTCAGTTTTAACTCTATTAGTTCTAACAGTTTTTAACTCTATTAGTTCTAGTTCAGTTTTAACTCTATTAGTTCTAACAGTTTTAACTCTATTAGTTCTAACAGTTTTAACTCTATTAGTTCTAACAGTTTTAACTCTATTAGTTTCTAGTTCTAACAGTTTTAACTCTATTAGTTTCTAACAGTTTTTAACTCTTAGTTCTAGTTCTAACAGTTTTAACTCTATTAGTTCTAACAGTTTTAACTCTATTAGTTCTAGTTCAGTTTTAACTCTATTAGTTCTAACAGTTTAACTCTATTAGTTCTAACAGTTTAACTCTATTAGTTCTAGTTCTAACAGTTTTAACTCTATTAGTTCTAACAGTTTTAACTCTATTAGTTCTAACAGTTTAACTCTATTAGTTCTAACAGTTTTAACTCTATTAGTTCTAACAGTTTTAACTCTATTAGTTCTAGTTCAGTTTTAACTCTATTAGTTCTAACAGTTTTAACTCTATTAGTTCTAACAGTTTAACTCTATTAGTTCTAACAGTTTTAACTCTATTAGTTCTAACAGTTTTAACTCTATTAGTTCTAGTTCTAACAGTTTAACTCTATTAGTTCTAACAGTTTTAACTCTATTAGTTCTAGTTCAGTTTTAACTCTATTAGTTTCTAACAGTTTAACTCTATTAGTTCTAGTTCTAACAGTTTTAACTCTATTAGTTCTAACAGTTTAACTCTATTAGTTCTAACAGTTTAACTCTATTAGTTCTAACAGTTTAACTCTATTAGTTCTAACAGTTTTAACTCTATTAGTTCTAACAGTTTGAACTCTATTAGTTCTAGTTCAGTTTTAACTCTATTAGTTCTAACAGTTTTAACTCTATTAGTTCTAGTTCAGTTTTAACTCTATTAGTTCTAACAGTTTTTACTCTATTAGTTCTAACAGTTTTAACTCTATTAGTTCTAACAGTTTAACTCTATTAGTTCTAACAGTTTAACTCTATTAGTTCTAGTTCAGTTTTAACTCTATTAGTTCTAACAGTTTAACTCTATTAGTTCTAGTTCTAACAGTTTTAACTCTATTAGTTCTAACAGTTTAACTCTATTAGTTCTAGTTCTAACAGTTTTAACTCTATTAGTTCTAGTTCAGTTTTAACTCTATTAGTTCTAACAGTTTTAACTCTATTAGTTCTAACAGTTTTAACTCTATTAGTTCTAACAGTTTTAACTCTATTAGTTCTAACAGTTTAACTCTATTAGTTCTAACAGTTTTAACTCTATTAGTTCTAGTTCAGTTTTAACTCTATTAGTTCTAACAGTTTTAACTCTATTAGTTCTAACAGTTTAACTCTATTAGTTCTAACAGTTTTAACTCTATTAGTTCTAGTTCAGTTTTAACTCTATTAGTTCTAACAGTTTAACTCTATTAGTTCTAGTTCAGTTTTAACTCTATTATTTCTAACAGTTTTAACTCTATTAGTTCTAACAGTTTTAACTCTGTTAGTTCTAGTTCAGTTTTAACTCTATTAGTTCTAACAGTTTTAACTCTATTAGTTCTAGTTCAGTTTTAACTCTATTAGTTCTAGTTCAGTTTAACTCTATTAGTTCTAACAGTTTTAACTCTATTAGTTCTAACAGTTTAACTCTATTAGTTCTAACAGTTTTAACTCTATTAGTTCTAACAGTTTTAACTCTATTAGTTCTAGTTCAGTTTTAACTCTATTAGTTCTAACAGTTTTAACTCTATTAGTTCTAACAGTTTAACTCTATTAGTTCTAACAGAGAGAGAGAGAGGTGGGTGGGGTCAGCCTGGGAGAGAGAGAGAGAGGTGGGTGGGGTCAGCCTTGGAGAGAGAGAGAGAGAGAGCTGGGTGGGGTCTGCCTGGAAGAGAGAGAGAGAGCTGGGTGGGGTCAGCCTGGGAGAGAGAGAGAGAGGTGGGTGGGGTCAGCCTGGGAGAGAGAGATGGTTGGGTGGGGTCAGCCTGGGAGAGAGAAAGTGAGAGAGGAGGAGGAGGTGTAGTGAGTAAGAGAAGAACGGGAGAGAACAAATTGTGGCTAAGTATGTTGTAATTTAAGTTGTAATAGGAGAGAGATGGATGAGGAGAGGGAGGGAGGGAAGGAGGAGGAGAGGGATGGATGGAAGGAGAGTGGGAGGGAGGGTAGGAGGGAGAAGGAGGATGGAGGGAAGGATGGAGGGAGGGAGGAGAGGGAGGGAGAGAGGGAGGGAAGGAGGGAGAAGGAGGATGGAGGGAGGGAAGGAGGAGGAGCTGGATGGATGGATGGAGGGAGGGAGGGAGGAGAGGGAGGGAGGGAGGGAAGGAGGATGAGGGAGGGAAGGAGGATGAGCTGGATGGAGGGAGGGAGGGAGGGAGGGAGGGAGGGAGGGAGGGAGGGAGGGAGGGAGGGAGGGAGGGAGGGAGGGAGGGAGGGAGGGAGGGGAGGGAGGGAGGGAAGGAGGAGGAGCTGGATGCCTAGGAACAGTGGGTTAACTGCCTTGTTCAGGGGCAGAACAACAGATTTTTTTACCTTGTCAGCTCTGGGGACCTAATCTAGCAACCTTTCAGTTACTGGCCCAACACTCTTAACCACGAGGGTACCTGCCGCCCAAGGCGAATTACTTATGCAAATTGTATATTTCTGTATTTCATTTTCAATACATTTGAAAACATTTCTATTTATGTTTTCACTTTGTCATTATGGGGTATTGTTTACTGAGAAATAAAAAATGATTTAATCCATTTTGAATTCAGGCTGTAAAACAAAATGTGGATAAATCAAGTGGCTTGAATACTTTCTGAAGGCGCTGAATGCTGTTGTAATGGCCGGGTGGCGCACTGGGAAACAACACAGCGTTTATGCCTGTTGATAACCTCACACCTCAGGGAAACAACACAGAGTTTATGCCTGTTGATAACCTCACACCTCAGGGAAACAACACAGAGTTTATGCCTGTTGATAACCTCACACCTCAGGGAAACAACACAGAGTTTATGCCTGTTGATAACCTCACACCTCAGGGAAACAACACAGAGTTTATGCCTGTTGATAACCTCACACCTCGGGAAACAACACAGAGTTTATGCCTGTTGATAACCTCACACCTCAGGGAAACAACACAGAGTTTATGCCTGTTGATAACCTCACACCTCAGGGAAACAACACAGAGTTTATGCCTGTTGATAACCTCACACCTCAGAGAGGTTTTAAGTGCATGCATTAGGCTAGGATATTTTCCATTAGCAAGACTGACCATTAGGCTAGATAGGATAATGACCCATTAGCAAGACAGACCATTAGGCTAGGATAATTTGCATTAGCAGGACTGACCATTAGGCTAGGATAATTTGCATTAGCAGGACTGACCATTAGGCTAACCTTTACCATAGGACTGACCATTAGGCTAACCTTTTACCATAGGACTGACCATTAGGCTAACCTTTACCATAGGACTGACCATTAGGCTAACCTTTACCATAGGACTGACCATTAGGCTAACCTTTACCATAGGACTGACCATTAGGCTAACCATTAGGCTAACCTTTACCATAGGACTGACCATTAGGCTAACCATTAGGCTAATCTTTACCATAGGACTCAAATCTATTGTGAAAAGACAGAAACACTGGCACAAAGTCTTTATTCTCATCTGCATGTATTTCCCTGGAGATGGAGTTGTACACCCTGAACATTTCCCTGGGAAAGTAACGTTGGTTAATGAGGAGTCCATTCACTTCCTCCCTGACCATCTAGAAGTCTGAGTGTAACAGAACGGAGATGGAGCTGTACACCCTGAACATTTCCCTGGGAAAGTAACGTTGGTTAATGAGGAGTCCATTCACTTCCTCCCTGACCATCTAGAAGTCTGAGTGTAACAGAACGGAGATGGAGCTGTACACCCTGAACATTTCCCTGGGAAAGTAACGTTGGTTAATGAGGAGTCCATTCACTTCCTCCCTGACCATCTAGAAGTCAGAGTGTAACAGAACGGAGATGGAGCTGTACACCCTGAACATTTCCCTGGGAAAGTAACGTTGGTTAATGAGGAGTCCATTCACTTCCTCCCTGACCATCTAGAAGTCTGAGTGTAACAGAACGGAGATGGAGCTGTACACCCTGAACATTTCCCTGGGAAAGTAACGTTGGTTAATGAGGAGTCCATTCACTTCCTCCCTGACCATCTAGAAGTCAGAGTGTAACAGAACGGAGGTGGAGCTGTACACCCTGAACATTTCCCTGGAAAGTAACGTTGGTTAATGAGGAATCCATTCACTTCCTCCCTGACCATCTAGAAGTCTGAGTGTAACAGAACAGAGGAGGAGCTGTACACCCTGAACATTGTATTGCTTCAACTTGTTGTTTCATTTGCCCTCTGTTTCCATACAAAGCCATCTGGCCTCTGTTTCTATACTGGTTTGTTGTTGGTCAAAGCCATCTGGCCTCTGTTTCCATACAAAGTCATCTGGCCTCTGTTTCCATACCAGTTTGTTGTTGGTCAAAGCCACCTGGCCTCTGTTTCCATACCAGTTTGTTGTTGGTGAAAGCCATCTGGCCTCTGTTTCTATACTGGTTTGTTGTTTTGGCTGTGTGTTTAGGGTCTGAGGTCCTGAGTGCTCTGGAGCAGGTTTACATCAAGGATCTCTCTGTACTTTGCTCTGTTCATCTTTCCCTCGATCCTGACTAGTCTCCCTGCTGCTGAAAAACATCCCCACAGCACGATGCTGCCACCACCACCATGCTTCACCGTAGGGATGGTGCCAGGTTTCCTCCAAAAGGGAAGCTTTACATTCAGGTCAAAGAGTTTAATCTTGGTTTCAACAGACCAGAAAATCTTGTCAAACCATTTTAGGTGCCTTTTGGCAAACTCCATGCGGGCTGTCATGTGCCTTTTACTGAGGAGTGGCTTCCGTCCGGCCACTCTACCATAAAGGTCTGATTGGTGGAGTGCTGAAGAGATGGTTGTCCTTCTGGAAGGTTCTCCCATCTCCACAGAGGAACTCTGGAGGTCTGTCAGAGTGACCATCAGGTTCTTGATCACCTCCCTGATTGCTCAGTTTTCCAGGCAGCCAGCTCTATGAAGAGTCTTGGTGGTTCCAAACGTCTTCTATTTCAGAATGATGGAGGCCACTGTGTTCTTGGGGACCTTCAATGCTGCAGAAATGTTTTGGTACCCTTCCCCAGATCTGTGCCTCGACACAATCCTGTCTCTGAGCTCTACGGACAATTCCTTCAACCTCATGGCTTGGTTTTTGCTCTGTCATGCACTGTCAATTGTGGGACCTTATATAGACAGGTGTGTGCCTTTCCAGATCATTTGCAATCAATTGAATTTACCACAGGTGGACTCCAATCAAGTTGAAGAAACATCTCAAGGATGATCAATGGAAACAGGAAGTACCTGAACTCACAACAAAAGGTCTGAATAAATCAAATCAAATCAAATGTATTTATATAGCCCTTCGTACATCAGCTGATATCTCAAAGTGCTGTACAGAAACCCAGCCTAAAACCCCCAACAGCAAGCAACTCCCTAGAAAGGCCCAAACCTAGGAAGAAACCTAGAGAGGAACCAGGCTATGCGGGGTGGCCAGTCCTCTTCTGGTTGTGCCGGGTGGAGATTATAACAGAACATGGCCAAGATGTTCAAATGTTCATAAATGACCAGCATGGTCAAATAATAATAATCACAGGCAGAACAGTTCAAACTGGAGTAGCAGCACGGCCAGGTGGACTGGGGACAGCAAGGAGTCATCATGTCAGGTAGTCCTGAGGCATGGTCCTAGGGCTCAGGTCCTCCGAGAGAGAGAAAGAAAGAGAGAATTAGAGAGAGCATACTTAAATTCACACAGGACACCGGATAGGACAGGAGAAGTACTCCAGATATAACAAACTGACCCTAGCCCCCGACACATAAACGACTGCAGCATAATACTGGAGGCTGAGACAGGAGGGGTCAGGAGACACTGTGGCGGAGATCTTTGTGGGCTATACTCAGCCTTGTCTCAGGATGGTAAGTTGGTGGTTGAAGATATCCCTCTAGTGGTGTGTGGGCTGTGCTTTGGCAAAGTGGGTGGGGTTATATCCTTCCTGCTTGCCCTGTCCGGGGTGTCCTCGGATGGGGCCACAGTGTTTCCTCATTTTATAACCAACTGTTTCCTCCCCTGCTCTGAGTGAGCGCGATGTTTATCGTGCACACGAACGTTCGCAAGACTCATCAGGTAGAAGTTCTGTTTATTTCATTCAATGTCCGGTTTCCTTTGTTCCATGTTTCCTGTGTGTCTGCGTCCCACGTCTCCGTCATTAGGAGCCGGCGTGCCTCAGTGCGCTTAGTGCCACGTGGCTTCCCGCTCCACGCTTTATTCAATGTCCGGTTCCATATATCCCGGTCTATGTCGGAGATCCGCGTCTCTGTCATTAGGAGTGATTAAGATGAATGTACCAAAAGGATGTGGAAATGGCCTTTTACAGTGTAGAACCAGTTAATTGGTTATAATTGCCAAATTGGGTAATTGTTCCACCCTGGGGGGTTAAGTGCTTATTATGTCAGCCAATCTGATTGCGCTCCTGTTAGACAGATTCCAATTGGTTTATCAAGGGGGAGGGTGTTCGGATAGAACAGCCTTCTGGTTATTACCTGTTGAGCTCCAGAGGGAGGGTGATAGGAACAGCCTTCTGGGTTATTACCTGTTGAGCTCCAGGGGGAGGGTGATAGACCTGCTTTCTGGGTTATTACCTGTTGAGCTCCAGAGGGAGGGGTGTTCAGATAGAACAGCCTTCTGGGTTATTACTGTTGAGCTCCAGAGGGAGGGTGTTCAGATAGAACAGCCGTCTGGGTTATTACCTGTTGAGCTCCAGAGGGAGGGTGTTAGAACAGCCTTCTGGGTTATTACCTGTTGAGCTCCAGAGGGAGGGTGATAGAACAACCTTCTGGGTTATTACCTGTTGAGCTCCAGAGGGAGGGTGATAGACCTGCCTTCTGGGTTATTACCTGTTGAGCGCCAGAGGGAGGGTGATAGAACAGCCTTCTGGGTTATTACCTGTTGAGCTCCAGAGGGAGGGTGATAGAACAGCCTTCTGGGTTATTACCTGTTGAGCAACAGAGGGAGGGTGATAGAACAGCCTTCTGGGTTGTTACCCATCCTATATATTTAGGATCTCTACTTGTATAGTTTGTATCATATGTCAGTTTGACCTTTGGATCACCAGTCATCAACCTGCCTTTCCCTTCAGCTGATTCCATGCCCTTACCACAGCTACAAGGTCCATATTTATATTCTCTCCTCTAGCCTCGGTGAGATGGGAGGAGAATGCTGGGCTGTTCCACTATAAGACCTGAACATACCTCCTGTCTCTCCTCTGTGTCTCTCTGTCTCTCGTCTCTCTCTCTTCTCTCTCTCTCTCTCTCTCTCTCTCTCTCTCTCTCTCTCTCTCTCTCTCTCTCTCTCTCTCTCTTCTCTCTCTCTCTCTCTCCTCACTATCTCTTGCTCCCTCACTCTCTCTCTCACTCTCTCTCTCCCTCACTCTCTCTCACTCTCTGTCTCTCTCTCTCTCTCTCTCACACTCTCTCTCTCTCTCTCTCTCTCTCTCTCTCTCTCTCTCTCTCTCTCTCTCTCTCTCTCTCTCAGGGTGAGGTGGGTGGAGTCTGCTGGGCCGTTCCACTATAAGACCTGAACATACCTCCTCTCTCCTCTGTGTCTCTCTGTCTCTCTGTCTCTCTGTCTCTCACTCTTCTCTCTCTCTCTCTCTCTCTCTCTCTCTCTTCTCTCTCTCTCTCTCTTCTCTCTCTCTCTTCTCTCTCTCTCTCTCTCTCCTCTCCCTCACTATCTCTCGCTCCCTCACTCTCTCTCTCTGTCTCTCTCTCTCTCTCTCACTCTCTCGCTCTCTCTCCCTCACTATCTCTTGCTCCCTCACTCTCTCTCTCTCTCTCTCTCTTTCTCTCTCTCTCTCTCTCTCTCTCTACTCTCCCTCACTCTCTCTCTCTCTCTCTCTCTCGCTCCCTCACTCTCTCTCTCTCGCTCCCTCTCTCTCGCTCTCTCTCTCTCTCTCTCTCTCTCTCTCTCTCTCTCTCTCTCTCTCTCTCTCTCTCCTCTCTCTCTTTCTCTCTCTCTCTCAGGGGTGAGGTGGGTGGAGACTGCTAGGCTGTTCCAATATAAGACCTGAACCCACCTCTCCTCTCTCTCACCTTCTCTATTCTACTGACTGCAGAACGGAGGCAAAACTGGAGCAGAGGTAAGTCAAAATGGATCCTTTCTAACCTCATATTCGTTATCTCCAGGACCGTACCAGTGTCTACTTGAGAAACAGGGGTTTTCTACCTTCTGTAGTCAAAATGAGGACCAGAAAAGGTGTTAAGTTTGTATCAAACAGAACACGTATCACTTGATCACTCGATACGTTTGTTCACGAGTCAATTGAGTTGATCTCAAACGCTAGTTGTCGAGTGATCGAGGGCTCCACTGTGCCCTTCGGGAGCGTCTTTATCGAGTGGGCATCTGTGCTGACTCTCTGCCCTCGGCTGCACTGAAAGAAGTGATCGAGGGCTCCACTGTGCCCCTTCGGGAGCGGTCTTTATCGAGTGGGGCATCCTGTGCTGGCCTCTCTGCCCTCGGCTGCCTGAAAGAGAATGAAAACAGAAATACACATCCACAATATTATCTTTAATGCTATATATACATGGGTTACACATCACAATTATTATCTTTAATGATATTATTATACATGGTACACATCACAATATTATCTTTAATGATATTATATACATGGTTACACATCACAATATTATCTTTAATGATATTATATACATGGTTTACACATCACAATATTATCTTTAATGATTATTATATACATGGGTTACACATCACAATATTATCTTTAATGATATTATATACATGGTACACATCACAATATTATCTTTAATGATATTAATATACATGGTTACACATCACAATATTATCTTTTTAATGATATTATATACATGGTTACACATCACAATATTATTCTTTAATGATATTATATCATGGTTAACACATCACCAATATTATCCTTTAATGATATTATATACCTGCGTTACACATCACAATATTATCGTTAATGATATTATATTACATGGTTACACATCACAATTAATTATCTTTAATGCTAGTATATACATGGTTACACATCCACAATATTATCTTTAATGATATTATATTACATGGTTACACATCACAATATTATCTATAATGATATTATATTACATGGTTACATCATCAAATATTATCTTTAATGACTATTATATTATCCATGGTTACACATCACAATATTATCTTTAATGATATTAATACATGGTTACACATCACAATATTATCTTTTCAATGTGATATTATACTACATGGTTACACATCCACAATATTTATCTTTAATGACTATTATATACATGGTTACACATTACACTATTATCTTTAATGAATATTATATACATGGTTACCACATCCACAATATATCTTTAATGATATTATATACATGGTTTACACTCATACAATCATTATCTTTAATGACTATTATATACATGGTTACACATCACAATATTATCTTAATGATATTATATACATGGTTACACATCACATATTATCTTTAATGATATTATATACATGGTTACACATCACAATATTATCTTTAATGATATTATATACATGGTTACACATCACAATATTATCTTTAATGATATTATATACATGGTACACATCACAATATTATCTTTAATGATATTATATACATGGTTACACATCACAATATTATCTTTAATGATATTATATACATGGTTACACATCACAATATTATCTTTAATGATATTATATACATGGTTACACATCACAATATTATCTTTAATGATATTATATACATGGTTACACATCACAATATTATCTTTAATGATATTATATACATGGTTACACATCACAATATTATCTTTAATGATATTATATACATGGTTACACATCACAATATTATCTTTAATGATATTATATACATGGTTACACATCACAATATTATCTTTAATGATATTAATACATGGTTACACATCACAATATTATCTTTATGATATTATATACATGGTTACACATCACAATATTATCTTTAATGATATTATATACATGGTACACATCACAATATTATCTTTAATGATATTATATACATGGTTACACATCACAATATTATCTTTAATGATATTCTATACATGGTACACATCACAATATTATCTTTAATGATATTATATACATGGTTACACATCACCAATATTATCTTTAATGATATTACTAACATGGTTACACATCACAATATTATCTTTAAGATATTATATACATGGTTACACATCACAATATTATCTTTAATGATATTATATACATGGTTACACATCACAATATTATCTTTAATGAATCTATATACATGGTACACATCACAATATTATCTTAATGATATTATATACATGGTTACAATCACAATATTATCTCTCATGATATTATATACATGGTTACACATCACAATATTATCTTTAATGATATTATATACATGGTTACACATCACAATATTATCTTTAATGATATTATATACATGGTTACACATCACAATATTATCTTTAATGATATTATATACATGGTTACACATCACAATATTATCTTTAATGATATTATATACATGGTTACACATCACAATATTATCTTTAATGATATTATATACATGGTTACACATCACAATATTATCTTTAATGATATTATATACATGGTTACACATCACAATATTATCTTTAATGATATTATATACATGGTTACACATCACAATATTATCTTTAATGATATTATATACATGGTTACACATCACAATATTATCTTTAATGATATTATATACATGGTTACACATCACAATATTATCTTTAATGATATTATATACATGGTTACACATCACAATATTATCTTTAATGATATTATATACATGGTTACACATCACAATATTATCTTTAATGATATTATATACATGGTTACACATCACAATATTATCTTTAATGATATTATATACATGGTTACACATCACAATATTATCTTTAATGATATTATATACATGGTTACACATCACAATATTATCTTTAATGATATTATATACATGGTTACACATCACAATATTATCTTTAATGATATTATATACATGGTTACACATCACAATATTATCTTTAATGATATTATATACATGGTTACACATCACAATATTATCTTTAATGATATTATATACATGGTTACACATCACAATATTATCTTTAATGATATTATATACATGGTTACACATCACAATATTATCTTTAATGATATTATATACATGGTTACACATCACAATATTATCTTTAATGATATTATATACATGGTTACACATCACAATATTATCTTTAATGATATTATATACATGGTTACACATCACAATATTATCTTTAATGATATTATATACATGGTTACACATCACAATATTATCTTTAATGATATTATATACATGGTTACACATCACAATATTATCTTTAATGATATTATATACATGGTTACACATCACAATATTATCTTTAATGATATTATATACATGGTTACACATCACAATATTATCTTTCATGATATTATATACATGGTTACACATCACAATATTATCTTTAATGATATTATAACATGGTTTACACATCACAATATTATCTTTAATGATATTATATACATGGTTACACATCACAATATTATCTTTAATGATATTATATACATGGTTACACACTCACAATCTTATCTTTAATGATATTATATACATGGTACACATCACAATATTATCCTTTAATGATATTATATACATGGTTCACATCCAATATTATCTTTTTCATGATATTATATACATGGTTAACATCACAATATTATCTTTAATGATATTATATACATGGTTACACATCACAATATTATCTTTAATGATATTATATACATGGTACACATAACAATATTATCTTTAATGATATTATATACATGGTTACACATCACAATATTATCTTTAATGATATATATACATGGTTACACATCACAATATTATCTTACTGATATTATATAACATGGTTACACATCACAATATTATCTTTAATGATATTATATACATGGTTACACATCACAATATTATCTTTAATGATATTATATACATGGTTACACATCACAATATTATCTTTAATGATATTATATACATGGTTACACATCACAATATTATCTTTAATGATATTTATATACATGGTTACACATCACAATATTATCTTTAATGATATTATATACATGGTTACACATCACAATATTATCTTAATGAATTATATACTGGTAATATTACTCTTTAATGATATATACATGGTTACACATCACAATATTATCTTTAATGATATTATATACATGGTTACACATCACAATATTATCTTTAATGATATTATATACATGGTTACACATCACAATATTATCTTTAATGATATTATATACATGGTTACACATCCACAATATTATCTTTAATGATATTATATACATGGTTACACATCACAATATTATCTTTAATGATAATTATATACATGGTTACACATCACAATATTATCTTTAATGATATTATATACATGGTTACACATCACAATATTATCTTTAATGATATTATATACATGGTTACACATCACAATATTATCTTTAATGTTACACATCACAATATATCTTTAATGATATTATATACCTGGTACACATCCACAATATATCTTAATGATATTATATACATGGTTACACATCACAATATTATCTTTAATGATATTATATACATGGTTACACATCACCAATATTATCTTTAATGATATATATACATGGTTACACATCACAATATTATCTTAATGATATTATATACATGGTTACACATCACCATATTATATTTAATGATATTATATACATGGTTACACATCACAATATTATCTTTAATGATATTATATACATGGTTACACATCACAATATTATCTTTAATGATATTATATACATGGTTACACATCACAATATTATCTTTAATGATATTATATACATGGTTACACATCATCAATATTATCTTAATGATATTATATACATGGTTACACATCACAATATTATCTTTAATGATATTATATACATGGTACACATCACAATATTATCTTATTATATTATATACATGGTTACACATCACAATATTATCTTTAATGATATATATACATGGTTACACATCACAATATTATCTATACATGGTTACACATCACAATATTATCTTTTAATGATATTATCTACATGGTTACACATCACAATATTATCTTTAATGATATTATATACATGGTTACACATCACAATATTATCTTTAATGATATTATAGTACAGTGTTATACACAACAGTCACAATATTATCTTTAATGATATTATATACATGGTTACAACATCACAATATTATCTTTAATGATATTATATACATGGTTACGAACATCACAATATTATCTTTAATGATATTATATACATGGTTACACCTCACAATATTATCTTTAATGATATTATATACATGGTTACACATCACAATATTATCTTTAATGATATTAGATACATGGTTACACATCACAATATTATCTTTAATGATATTATATACATGGTTACACATCACAATTATTATCTTTAATGATATTATATACAGGTTACACATCACAATATTATCTTTAATGATATTATATACATGGTTACACATCACAATTATCTTTAATGATATTATATACATGGTTACACATCACAATATTATCTTTAATGATATTATATACATGGTTACACATCACAATATTATCTTTAATGATATTATATACATGGTTACACATCACAATATTATCTTTAATGATATTATATACATGGTTACACATCACAATATTATCTTTAATGATATTATATACATGGTTACACATCACAATATTATCTTTAATGATATTATATACATGGTTACACATCACAATATTATCTTTAATGATATTATATACATGGTTACACATCACAATATTATCTTAATGATATTATATACATGGTTACACATCACAATATTATCTTTAATGATATTATATACATGGTTACACATCACAATATTATCTTTAATGATATTATATACATGGTTACACATCACAATATTATCTTTAATGATATTATATACATGGTTACACATCACAATATTATCTTTAATGATATTATATACATGGTTACACATCACAATATTATCTTTAATGATATTATATACATGGTTACACATCACAATATTATCTTTAATGATATTATATACATGGTTACACATCACAATATTATCTTTAATGATATTATATACATGGTTACACATCACAATATTATCTTTAATGATATTATATACATGGTTACACATCACAATATTATCTTTAATGATATTATATACATGGTTACACATCACAATATTATCTTTAATGATATTATATACATGGTTACACATCACAATATTATCTTTAATGATATTATATACATGGTTACACATCACAATATTATCTTTAATGATATTATATACATGGTTACACATCACAATATTATCTTTAATGATATTATATACATGGTTACACATCACAATATTATCTTATATTATATACATGGTTCCACATCACAATATTATCTTTAATGATATTATATACATGGTTACACATCACAATATTATCTTTAATGATATTATATACATGGTTACACATCACAATATTATCTTTAATGATATTATATACATGGTTACACATCACAATATTATCTTTAATGATATTATATACATGGTTACACATCACAATATTATCTTTAATGATATTATATACATGGTTACACATCACAATATTATCTTTAATGATATTATATACATGGTTACACATCACAATATTATCTTTAATGATATTATATACATGGTTACACATCACAATATTATCTTTAATGATATTATATACATGGTTACACATCACAATATTATCTTTAATGATATTATATACATGGTTACACATCACAATATTATCTTTAATGATATATAACATGGTTACACATCACAATATTATCTTTAATGATTATTATATACATGGTTACACATCACAATATTATCTTTAATGATATTATATACATGGTTACACATCACAATATTATCTTTAATGATATTATATACATGGTTACACATCACAATATTATCTTTAATGATATTATATACATGGTTACACATCACAATATTATCTTTAATGATATTATATACATGGTTACACATCACAATATTATCTTTAATGATATTATATACATGGTTACACATCACATATTATCTTTAATGATATTATATACATGGTTACACATCACAATATTATCTTTAATGATATTATATACATGGTACACATCACAATATTATCTTTAATGATATTATATACATGGTTACACATCACAATATTATCTTTAATGATATTATATACATGGTTACACATCACAATATTATCTTTAATGATATTATATACATGGTTACACATCACAATATTATCTTTAATGATATTATATACATGGTTACAATCACAATATTATCTTTAATTATATTATATACATGGTTACACATCACAATATTATCTTTAATGATATTATATACATGGTTACACATCACAATATATCTTTAATGGATATTATATACATGGTTACACATCACAATATTATCTTTAATGATATATACAATGGTTACACATCACAATATTATCTTTAATGATATTATATACATGGTTACACATCACAATATTATCTTTAATGATATTATATACATGGTTACACATCACAATATTATCTTTAATGATATTATATACATGGTTACACATCACAATATTATCTTTAATGATATTATATACATGGTTACACATCACAATATTATCTTTAATGATATTATACATGGTTACACATCACAATATTATCTTTAATGATATTATATACATGGTTACACATCACAATATTATCTTTAATGATATTATATACATGGTTACACATCACAATATTATCTTTAATGATATTATATACATGGTTACACATCACAATATTATCTTTAATGATATTATATACATGGTTACACATCACAATATTATCTTTAATGATATTATATACATGGTTACACATCACAATATTATCTTTAATGATATTATATACATGGTTACACATCACAATATTATCTTTAATGATATTATATACATGGTTACACATCACAATATTATCTTTAATGATATTATATACATGGTTACACATCACAATATTATCTTTAATGATATTATATACATGGTTACACATCACAATATTATCTTTAATGATATTATATACATGGTTACACATCACAATATTATCTTTAATGATATTATATACATGGTTACACATCACAATATTATCTTTAATGATATTATATACATGGTTACACATCACAATATTATCTTTAATGATATTATATACATGGTTACACATCACAATATTATCTTAATGATATTATATACATGGTTACACATCACAATATTATCTTTAATGATATTATATACATGGTTACACATCACAATATTATCTTTAATGATATTATATACATGGTTACACATCACAATATTATCTTTAATGATATTATATACATGGTTACACATCACAATATTATCTTTAATGATATTATATACATGGTACACATCACAATATTATCTCTCAACACTTTTATTTTTATGACAGACCAGAACTTGCTTTCTCAAGGCTCTTTCTCTTTTCCCTCTGCAGCAGTGAGAGTTATGTTTTGGAACATCGAATCACAATAAAATCATTCTACATTGTAGAATAATAGTGAAGACATCAAAACTATGAAATAACACATATGGAATCATGTAGTATCTCAAAAAAATTGTTAAACAAATCAAAATGTATTTTAATTTTTAGATTCTTCAAATAGCCAGCCTTTGCCTTGTTGACAGCTTTACACACTCTTGGCATTCTCTCAACCATCTTCACCTGGAATGCTTTTCCAACAGTCTTGAAGGAAGTATGTTGAAGAATGTTGAATATATTTCCTAGAAGGTTGGGCACCTGGAGGTTCAGCAGTGTGGCGTAACCAGCAATTTCCGTGCTTAGTTTTAGTTAATGAGCGTAATGAAGTCAGCCTGTGTTCATTTTCAAAGGGGCGTGTTTCAGGCTGACGGCGTGGCTTGTGGTGCTTGTGGTGAGGGCGTGGCTTGTGGTGCTTGTGGTGAGGGCGTGGCTTGTGGTGAGGGCGTGGTAGGAGGGTTGTCGTGGAAACACAAATTTCTGTGAAATTTCTGGATTTCTGAACATAACGCACCAAACAAATGGAGGTATTTTGGATAAAAATAATCTTTATGGAACAAAAGGAACATTTATTGTGTAACTGGGAGTCTCATGAGTGAAAACATCCAAAGATCATCAAAGGTAAGCGATTCATTTTATTTATTTTCTGATTTTGGCGACCAAGCAACTTTGAAGCTAGGTGTTCATAATGTTTTGTCTAGTGATCGATAAACTTACACGAACGCTTGGATTGCTTTTGCTGTAAAGCACATTTCAAAATCTGACACGACAGGTGGATTAACAAAAAGCTAAACTGTGTTTTCCTATATTGCACTTGTGATTTCATGAATATAAATATTTGTAGTATTTTTTTTTGAATGTGGCGCTCTGCAATTCAACGGTTGTTGATGAAAATGATCCCGCTAACAGGATGGGTTGCGTCAAGAAGTTCTTCTTGTGTCAGATTTCAAAAAAGGCTTTTACGGCCAAAGCATACCATGCGATTATCTGAGGACAGCGCCCAGCAGACAAATCATTACAAACAATTACAAGTCAGAAATAGTAATAAAATGTATCACTTATCTTCGATGATCTTCATTGGTTGCACTCACAAGACTCCCAATAAATTCTTCTCAATAAATGTTTATTTTGTTCGATAAAGTTCCTCTTTATATCCTTTATATCCCTCATTTCTCAGAATACAAGCCTGAAACTATTTCTAAAGACGGTTGACATCTAGTGGAAGCCATAGGAAGTGCAATTTGAGTCATAAGTCAATCAAATCTGTATAGGCAGCCAATGGAAAACTACAAACATAAAAAATCCTACTTCCTGGATGGATTTTTCTCAGGTTTTCGCCTGCCATATCAGTTCTGTTATACTTACAGCCATTATTTTAACAGTTCTGGAAACTTTGGAGTGCTTTCTACCCAAACCTACTAATTGTATGCAAATCCTATCTTCTGGGCCTGAGTAGCAGGCAGTTTACTTTGGCCATGCTTTTCATCCGGAGGTGAAAATAGTGACCTTTACCCGAGTGAGGTTAACTCACTTGTTGGGAATTGTAACATGGCTCATATAGCGAGGATCACTACTATATTCACTTAACTTCATGATAATGAATGAGTCCTTAGTGATTTTTTCCAGGGAAACAGTGATTAATGTGATGATACGTTGTGGCCAATAGACAACTGTTTTTAATTTGAATTTTATATCAATATTTTCAAGAGGTGATTGAACTCAAGTAGTGATGCATCAAGTTACTCTGTTTGTTTTATTCTGACCACCAGTGATGCATCAAGTTATTCTGTTTGTTTTATTCTGACCACCAGTGGTTCATCATGTTATGCTGTTTGTTTTATTCTGACCACCAGCAATGTATCAAATTATTCATGCATCATGTTCATCATGTTATGCTGTTTGTTTTATTCTGACCACCAGTGGTTCATCATGTTATGCTGTTTGTTTTATTCTGACCACCAGTGACTGCCTACTATGGATCCTTGCTCAAACCAAACTTTGACTCTAGCAGCACTGGGACGGCCCTTCTCCCTGGGAATGCTGTATGACTGTCGTAATGATCACCTCATTCCAGGTAGCACTCTTGCTCACTACTCAGTCAGTCAGTCAGTCAGTCAGTCAGTCACACACAATAAAATATAAAATAACTGTTAGTGTTTGGTTTGTCTCCTCTGATTACAGGCCTGACGCTGTGGGACGAGGAAGCACTCAGAAGGGACATCATTACAACAGACGAGCCTTTTACCGACTTCAAAGTCATCACATCTGATTCTACAGCTGACAAATTATCTGTGTTAAATGTGAACGGCTCTCTCAAAACAAGCTGTTTGGCAGGGCTGGTTAAGGTGGAGGGATCAGCAAAGTATTTGAAAGATGTTAAAGAGTCTCAGAATCAGGCGAGAGTCACACTTTGGTACACCATTACTAAGAAAAACACTCAACTGTCCATGAACCACCTTGGGCAGGAACACATAAGGTACAAGGAGGTTTTTAGGGAAGGCATAGCTACACATGTGGTCACAGGTATACTTTATGGAGCAAATGCTTTCTTTGTGTTCGATCGTGAGGTCTCAAGTGACGAGGACCGTAAAGACATTGAGGGAAGCTTTAAAGTGACGCTTAATAGCATTCCCTATGTTTCTATTGGGGGTGAGGTTGCTTTAGACAAGAAGAACACTTCTGAAACTACAACTGACAAGTTCTCTTGTAGATTCCATGGGGACGTTCTCCTGGAAAACAATCCTGTATCTTTTCAAGATGCCATGGACACCTACAAAACCTTGCCTCAGAAGGTAGGTGAGGGGGTTCCTGTGCAAGTGAATCTACTTCCGTTAAAAGAATTGGACCCCACCGCCACCCAGATGGTTTGTCAGATCAGTGGAAGCTTAGTTGACCAATGGCAGACTGCGCTGGAAGACCTCAGTGAGCTGGAGATGAGATGCAACGACGCAATGAGAAGCAAGCCTGTAAAATACTTCAAGGAAATTAATGCCAAAGTAAAAACCTTAAAAAAACTGTGTTTGACAGAGAATTTGAAGACTACTTTGGCAGACCTCCTTCCGTCTATTAGAGGGGGAGAAAAGGAAGAAAGGGTGTTGTCCGAATTCTTGAAAAAGCAGCAAGAGTTCCGTTTCAACAGCAACATCCTCAGTGAATGTCTGGATCGCATTGAGAGAGAGATCAATGTGGTTGATCGATTCCTAAGCATGATTACAGAGGACTACAGTCAGATGTGTTCCACCAAGATAGTCACATCGAAGAGGGAACTTGACAAAGAGGTTTTGAACTCAAAGGTGAAGCGTGTTGTATGTTTCACTTTCACCTCTCTGGGGTGTGAGGACCCTGTCCTGTCAGCGTTGGATTCCCCAAGCTCTGAGAACACACAAGCCTTAGTTCCAGTTAAACCTGATATGACAAGATGGTACCATTCTGATAATGTATTTGATGACATGAACAAGCAAGCTGGACTTTTCAAAGATTTTGCCGAAGCTAACAAAGAGGACACACAAACACGTTTCCTCTCGGCCTCCATTCCCAACAAGGAACAAGAAGGAGCCAGCATTTACCTTTATGAAAACGGATCCATAAGAAACGAGCATTTGGAGCCTCCATCTAAACCTGAGAAGCCAACAGCACGTGACAGAACTCACAACAGTGTGGCGCTGGAGCTGCTCCCTCCTGATAGGGGAGCCCATGACGTCACCCACTACCTGATAGAATACTGTATTGATGAGAAAGATGAATGGAGCAGCGAGAAGACGTCTGAATCTGACGCAGCCCACACAGTGTCTGGACTGCTTCCCAGTACAGGGTACAAGTTCAAATACAGAGCCGTATGTTCAGCCGGCCTTGGTCCAGACAGCGAGGTTAGTGACATCATCAAAACCTTGCCTTCCTGCCCTCCCAGTAAGCCTGAAATTAAAGCCTACTCCACTGAGCTCATGGTATGCTGTCCAACGCCATCTGTGATTGGACAAGGGGTCAAGATTCAGAACTATGTGGTAGAACACAAAGAGGTGCCCACAGAGGAGTGTGAGGAGGAGGCAGAGTGGATGAAGAGGACTTCCAAAGACAACGTCTGCATCATCGCCGGACTGCAGTCCCTCACAAAGTACACAGTGAGAGTCAGATACGACTGTGGTGAAGCTGGAATCAGCAAGTGGAGCACACCAGTCGTCATCGCCACTCTCTCAAAGACCACACGATTGGCTGACGGTGTAAAAGAAAAGAGTGAACTGAAGCACTCTGGCTCGCCGTCTGTTTATGAGATCCCCATGGAAACGATACAGCCGGAGAATAAAGTAGCCAGGCTCAGGTTTGGAGAGCAGAGTTCCAGGACCAGGAGGACAATCTATCTGGTGGGAGACAAAGACCAGGTAATGGAGCTGATGATTAACTACATCCTGGGAGTTCAGTGGGAGAATGGGTTCCGTTTCAAGCTACCCCAAGATGACGAGGTATCTACAATGATATATGAAATCAATTACCAGGATGGATTCCAGATCCCCTTCTCTCTCACCATCATCTATGATAGACAAGACAAGTGTAAATCAATAGATTTGGCCCAGATCTGGGTCAATGCTCTGTGCTCTGTGTGCGATGCGGCTGAGTTTAGGGATCTAGACTCTGAAGATTGTAAAGAAATTAAGAGATGGGAGAAGAGAAGGAAGATGCTGAACCTGTTGACACATGCAGATGGAGGGCAGCTCTTTAAACACATCGACCCTGAGGACATTCCAGTTCACTTCAAGTTCAATCTGTCAGCGTTTACAGACCATGCCAGGAGAAGCCACGCTGATGGTGACGGAGCCATGATGATGATGAGGAGTCGCCATGACGTGATGAGGGGAATCCGTGACAAGATGAGGGAAATGAGGAGTCACCATGACATGATGAAGGAGATGAGGGATCCCCATTACATGATGTGGATGATGAGGAAAAGCATTGATGATGAGGACGATGACCATGGGGATGGTGGTGACGGTGGTGACGGTGGTGATGATGATGATGATGGTGACGGTGATGACCATCCTCAGTTTGAGAAGTTGTTCTGGGATGCAGATATGGGGAGTATGAAGAGGTTTTTCAAGACCTTGTTGAAAATGGAGAGTTCATGTTCCCTCAAAGACCTGATTGGTTGAATTCAGTGTGTTTCTTTATTTAACAGGCCAACCTCATCTTGTTATCATCTTGGTGCCCATAAGGTCAACCTCATCTTGTTATCATCTTGGTGCCCATAAGGTCAACCTTATCTTGTTATCATCTTGGTGCCCATAAGGTCAACCTCATCTTGTTATCATCTTGGCGTCCATAAGGTCAACCTCATCTTGTTATTATCTTGGTTCCCATAAGGTCAACCTCATCTTGTTATCATTTTGGTGTCCATAAGGTCAACCTCATCTTGGTGCCCATAAAGTCAACCTCATCTTGTTATCATCTTGGTGCCCATAAGGCAGAGACCTCTCCACTTTTGATGGTCTAAAGCCTATTGGCCCTTCATTTCCTTTAGTTTCCCTCTACTGTTCTACTGTTCTCCCCAGTTTATTTGGGTTGTCCTCTACTGTTCTACTGTTCTCCCCAGATGTTTTGGGATGTTCTCTACTGTTCTCCCCAGATGTTTTGGGATGTCCTCTACTGTTCTACTGTTCTCCCCATTTGTTTTGGGATGTCCTCTACTGTTCTACTGTTCTCCCCAGATGTTTTGGGATGTCCTCTACTGTTCTACTGTTCTCCCCAGATGTTTTGGGATGTCCTCTACTGTTCTACTGTTCTCCCCAGATGTTTTGGGATGTCCTCTACTGTTCTACTGTTCTCCCCAGTTGTTTTGGGATGTCCTCTACTGTTCTCCTGTTCTCCCCAGATGTTTTGGGATGTCCTCTACTATTATACTGTTCTCCCCATTTGTTTTGGGATGACCTCTACTGTTCTACTCTTCTACTGTTCTCCCCAGTAGTTTTGCGATTTCCTATACTGTTCTACTGTTCTACTGTTCTACTGTTCTCCCCAGATGTTTTGGGATGTCCTCTACTGTTCTACTGTTCTCCCCAGATGTTTTGGGATGTCCTCTACTGTTCTACTGTTCTCCCCAGTAGTTTTGCGATTTCCTCTACTGTTCTACTGTTCTCCCCAGATGTTGTGGGATGTCCTCTACTGTTCTACTGTTCTACTGTTCTCCCCATTTGTTTTGGGATGTCCTCTACTGTTCTACTGTTCTCCCCAGATGTTTTGGGATGTCCTCTACTGTTCTACTCTTCTACTGTTCTCCCCAGTAGTTTTGCGATTTCCTCTACTGTTCTAATGTTCTCCCCAGATGTTGTGGGATGTCCTCTACTGTTCTACTGTTCTCCCCAGTTGTTTTGGGATGTCCTCTACTGTTCTCCTGTTCTCCCCAGATGTTTTGGGATGTCCTCTACTGTTCTACTGTTCTCCCCAGTTGTTTTGGGATGTCCTCTACTGTTCTCCCCAGATGTTTTGGGATGTCCTCTACTGTTCTCCCCAGATGTTTTGGGATGTCCTCTACTGTTCTACTATTCTCCCCAGATGTTTTGGGATGTCCTCTACTGTTCTCCCCAGATGTTTTGGGATATCCTCTACTGTTCTACTGTTCTCCCCAGATGTTTTGGGATGTCCTCTACTGTTCTACTGTTCTCCCCAGTTGTTTTGGGATGTCCTCTACTGTTCTACTGTTCTCCCCAGTTGTTTTGGGATGTCCTCTACTGTTTTACTGTTCTCACCAGTTGTTTTGGGATGTCCTCTACTGTTCTCCCCAGATGTTTTGGGATGTCCTCTACTGTTCTACTGTTCTCCCCATTTGTTTTGGGATGTCCTCTACTGTTCTACTGTTCTCCCCAGTTGTTTTGGGATGTCCTCTACTGTTCTACTGTTCTCCCCAGATGTTTTGGGATGTCCTCTACTGTTCTACTGTTCCCCCCAGTTGTTTTGGGATGTCCTCTACTGTTCTCCCCAGATGTTTTGGGATGTCCTCTACTGTTCTACTGTTCTCCCCAGATGTTTTGGGATGTCCTCTACTGTTCTACTGTTCTCCCTAGATGTTTTGGGATGTCCTCTACTGTTCTACTGTTCTCCCCAGTTGTTTTGGGATGTCCTCTACTGTTCTACTGTTCTCCCCAGTTGTTTTGGGTTGTCCTCTACTGTTCTACTGTTCTCCCCAGATGTTTTGGGATGTCCTCTACTGTTCTCACCAGTTGTTTTGGGATGTCCTCTACTGTTCTCCACAGATGTTTTGGGATGTCCTCTACTGTTCTACTGTTCTCCCCAGATGTTTTGGGATGTCCTCTACTGTTCTCCCCAGATGTTTTGGGATGTCCTCTACTGTTCTACTGTTCTCCCCAGTTGTTTTGGGTTGTCCTCTACTGTTCTACTGTTCTCCCCAGATGTTTTGGGATGTCCTCTACTGTTCTCCCCAGATGTTTTGGGATGTCCTCTACTGTTCTACTGTTCTCCCCAGATGTTTTGGGATGTCCTCTACTGTTCTCCCCAGATGTTTTGGGATGTCCTCTACTGTTCTACTGTTCTCCCCAGATGTTTTGGGTTGTCCTCTACTGTTCTACTGTTCTCCCCAGATGTTTTGGGATGTCCTCTACTGTTCTCACCAGTTGTTTTGGGATGTCCTCTACTGTTCTCCCCAGATGTTTTGGGATGTCCTCTACTGTTCTACTGTTCTCCCCAGTTGTTTTGGGATGTCCTCTACTGTTCTACTGTTCTCCCCAGATGTTTTGGGATGTCCTCTACTGTTCTACTGTTCTCCCCAGATGTTTTGGGATGTCCTCTACTGTTCTACTGTTCTCCCCAGTTGTTTTGGGATGTCCTCTATTGTTCTACTGTTCTCCCCAGATGTTTGGGATGTCCTCTACTGTTCTACTGTTCTCCCCAGATGTTTTGGGATGTCCTCTACTGTTCTACTGTTCTCCCCAGATGTTGTGGGATGTCCTCTACTGTTCTACTGTTCTCCCCAGATGTTTTGGGATGTCCTCGACTGTTCTACTGTTCTCCCCAGATGTTTTGGGTTGTCCTCTACTGTTCTACTGTTCTCCCCAGATGTTTTGGGATGTCCTCTACTGTTCTACTGTTCTCCCCAGTTGTTTTGGGATGTCCTCTACTGTTCTACTGTTCTCCCCAGTTGTTTTGGGATGTCCTCTACTGTTCTACTGTTCTCCCCAGATGTTTTTGGTTGTCCTCTACTGTTCTAATGTTCTCCCCAGATGTTTTGGGATGTCCTCTACTGTTCTCCCCAGATGTTTTGGGATGTCCTCTCTAGTTCTCCCCAGTTGTTTTGGGATGTCCTCTACTGTTCTACTGTTCTCCCCAGTTGTTTTGGGATGTCCTCTACTGTTCTACTGTTCTCCCCAGATGTTTTTGGTTGTCCTCTACTGTTCTACTGTTCTCCCCAGATGTTTTGGGATGTCCTCTACTGTTCTACTGTTCTCCCCAGATGTTTTGGGATGTCATCTACTGTTCTACTGTTCTCCCCAGTTGTTTTGGGATGTCCTCTACTCTTCTACTGTTCTCCCCAGTTGTTTTGGGATGTCCTCTACTGTTCTCCCCAGTTGTTTTGGGATGTCCTCTACTGTTTCTCCCCAGATGTTTTGGGATGTCCTCTACTGTTCTACTGTTCTCCCCAGTTGTTTTGGGATGTCCTCTACTGTTCTCCCAGATGTTTTGGGATGTCCTCTACTGTTCTACTGTTCTCCCCAGTTGTTTTGGGATGTCTTCTACTGTTCTACTGGTCTCCCCAGATGTTTTGGGATGTCTTCTACTGTTCTACTGTTCTACTGTTCTCCCCAGATGTTTTGGGATGTCATCTACTGTTTTACTGTTCTCCTCAGATGTTTTGGGATGTCCTCTACTGTTCTCCCCAGATGTTTTGGGATGTCCTCTACTGTTCTAATGTTCTCCCCAGATGTTTTGGGATGTCCTCTACTGTTCTACTGTTCTCCCCAGATGTTTTGGGATGTCCTCTACTGTTCTACTGTTCTCCCCAGATGTTTTGGGATGTCCTCTACTGTTCTACTGTTCTCCCCAGTTGTTTTGGGATGTCCTCTATTGTTCTACTGTTCTCCCCAGATGTTTTGGGATGTCCTCTACTGTTCTACTGTTCTCCCCAGATGTTTTGGGATGTCTTCTATTGTTCTACTGTCCTCCCCATATGTTTTGGGTTGTCCTCTACTGTTCTACTGTTCTCCCCAGATGTTTTGGGATGTCCTCTACTGTTCTACTCTTCTACTGTTCTCCCCAGTAGTTTTGCGATTTCCTCTACTGTTCTACTGTTCTCCCCAGATGTTGTGGGATGTCCTCTACTGTTCTACTGTTCTCCCCAGATGTTGTGGGATGTCCTCTACTGTTCTACTGTTCTCCCCAGATGTTGTGGGATGTCCTCTACTGTTCTACTGTTCTCCCCAGATGTTTTGGGACGTCCTCGACTGTTCTACTGTTCTCCCCAGATGTTTTGGGTTGTCCTCTACTGTTCTACTGTTCTCCCCAGATGTTTTGGGATGTCCTCTACTGTTCTACTGTTCTCCCCAGTTGTTTTGGGATGTCCTCTACTGTTCTACTGTTCTCCCCAGTTGTTTTGGGATGTCCTCTACTGTTCTACTGTTCTCCCCAGATGTTTTTGGTTGTCCTCTACTGTTCTAATGTTCTCCCCAGATGTTTTGGGATGTCCTCTACTGTTCTCCCCAGATGTTTTGGGATGTCCTCTCTAGTTCTCCCCAGTTGTTTTGGGATGTCCTCTACTGTTCTACTGTTCTCCCCAGTTGTTTTGGGATGTCCTCTACTGTTCTACTGTTCTCCCCAGATGTTTTTGGTTGTCCTCTACTGTTCTACTGTTCTCCCCAGATGTTTTGGGATGTCCTCTACTGTTCTACTGTTCTCCCCAGATGTTTTGGGATGTCATCTACTGTTCTACTGTTCTCCCCAGTTGTTTTGGGATGTCCTCTACTGTTCTCCCCAGTTGTTTTGGGATGTCCTCTACTGTTCTCCCCAGATGTTTTGGGATGTCCTCTACTGTTCTACTGTTCTCCCCAGTTGTTTTGGGATGTCCTCTACTGTTCTCCCCAGATGTTTTGGGATGTCCTCTACTGTTCTACTGTTCTCCCCAGTTGTTTTGGGATGTCCTCTACTGTTCTCCCCAGATGTTTTGGGATGTCCTCTACTGTTCTACTGTTCTCCCCAGTTGTTTTGGGATGTCTTCTACTGTTCTGCTGGTCTCCCCAGATGTTTTGGGATGTCTTCTACTGTTCTACTGTTCTACTGTTCTCCCCAGATGTTTTGGGATGTCATCTACTGTTTTACTGTTCTCCTCAGATGTTTTGGGATGTCCTCTACTGTTCTCCCCAGATGTTTTGGGATGTCCTCTACTGTTCTACTGTTCTCCCCAGATGTTTTGGGATGTCCTCTACTGTTCTACTGTTCTCCCCAGATGTTTTGGGATGTCCTCTACTGTTCTACTGTTCTCCCCAGTTGTTTTGGGATGTCCTCTACTGTTCTACTGTTCTCCCCAGTTGTTTTGGGATGTCCTCTACTGTTTTACTGTTCTCCCCAGATGTTTGGGATGTCCTCTACTGTTCTACTGTTCTCCCCAGATGTTTTGGGATGTCTTCTATTGTTCTACTGTTCTCCCCAGATGTTTTGGGATGTCCTCTACTGTTCTACTGTTCTCCCCAGATGTTTTGGGTTGTCTTCTACTGTTCTACTGTTCTCCCCAGATGTTTTGGGATGTCCTCTACTGTTCTACTGTTCTCCCCAGATGTTTGGGTTGTCCTCTACTGTTCTACTGTTCTCCCCAGATGTTTTGGGATGTCCTCTACTGTTCTACTGTTCTCCCCAGTTGTTTTGGGATGTCCTCTACTGTTCTACTGTTCTCCCCAGTTGTTTTGGGATGTCCTCTACTGTTCTACTGTTCTCCCCAGATGTTTTTGGTTGTCCTCTACTGTTCTACTGTTCTCCCCAGATGTTTTGGGATGTCCTCTACTGTTCTCCCCAGATGTTTTGGGATGTCCTCTATAGTTCTCCCCAGTTGTTTTGGGATGTCCTCTACTGTTCTACTGTTCTCCCCAGTTGTTTTGGGATGTCCTCTACTGTTCTCCCCAGATGTTTTGGGATGTCCTCTACTGTTCTACTGTTCTCCCCAGTTGTTTTGGGATGTCCTCTACTGTTCTCCCCAGATGTTTTGGGATGTCCTCTACTGTTCTACTGTTCTCCCCAGTTGTTTTGGGATGTCTTCTACTGTTCTACTGGTCTCCCCAGATGTTTTGGGATGTCTTCTACTGTTCTACTGTTCTACTGTTCTCCCCAGATGTTTTGGGATGTCATCTACTGTTTTACTGTTCTCCTCAGATGTTTTGGGATGTCCTCTACTGTTCTCCCCAGATGTTTTGGGATGTCCTCTACTGTTCTACTGTTCTCCCCAGATGTTTTGGGATGTCCTCTACTGTTCTACTGTTCTCCCCAGATGTTTTGGGATGTCCTCTACTGTTCTACTGTTCTCCCCAGTTGTTTTGGGATGTCCTCTACTGTTCTACTGTTCTCCCCAGTTGTTTTGGATGTCCTCTACTGTTTTACTGTTCTCCCCAGATGTTTTGGGATGTCCTCTACTGTTCTACTGTTCTCCCCAGATGTTTTGGGATGTCTTCTATTGTTCTACTGTTCTCCCCAGATGTTTTGGGATGTCCTCTACTGTTCTACTGTTCTCCCCAGATGTTTTGGGTTGTCTTCTACTGTTCTACTGTTCTCCCCAGATGTTTTGGGATGTCCTCTACTGTTCATACTGTTCTCCCCAGATGTTTGGGTTGTCCTCTACTGTTCTACTGTTCTCCCCAGATGTTTTGGGATGTCCTCTACTGTTCTACTGTTCTCCCCAGTTGTTTTGGGATGTCCTCTACTGTTCTACTGTTCTCCCCCAGTTGTTTTGGGATGTCCTCTACTGTTCTACTGTTCTCCCCAGATGTTTTTGGTTGTCCTCTACTGTTCTACTGTTCTCCCCAGATGTTTTGGGATGTCCTCTACTGTTCTCCCCAGATGTTTTGGGATGTCCTCTATAGTTCTCCCCCAGTTTGTTTTGGGATGTCCCTCTACTGTTCTACTGTTCTCCCCAGTTGTTTTGGGATGTCCTCTACTGTTCTACTGTTCTCCCCAGATGTTTTTGGTTGTCCTCTACTGTTCTACTGTTCTCCCAGATGTTTTGGATGTCCTCTACTGTTCTCCCCAGTTGTTTTGGGATGTCCTCTACTGTTCTACTGTTCTCCCCAGTTGTTTTGGGATGTCCTCTACTGTTCTCCCCAGTTGTTTTGGGATGTCCTCTACTGTTCTCCCCAGATGTTTTGGGATGTCCTCTACTGTTCTACTGTTCTCCCCAGTTGTTTTGGGATGTCCTCTACTGTTCTCCCCAGATGTTTTGGGATGTCCTCTACTGTTCTACTGTTCTCCCCAGTTGTTTTGGGATGTCCTCTACTCTTCTACTGTTCTCCCCAGATGTTGTGGGATGTCCTCTACTGTTCTCTCCAGATGTTTTGGGATGTCCTCTACTGTTTCTACTGTTCTCCCCAGTTGTTTTGGGATATCCTCTACTGTTCTCCCCAGATGTTTTGGGATGTCCTCTACTGTTCTACTGTTCTCCCCAGATGTTTTGGGATGTCCTCTACTGTTCTACTGTTCTCCCCAGTTGTTTTGGGATGTCCTCTACTGTTCTACTGTTCTCCCCAGATGTTTTTGGTTGTCCTCTACTGTTCTACTGTTCTCCCCAGATGTTTTGGGATGTCCTCTACTGTTCTCCCCAGATGTTGTGGGATGTCCTCTACTGTTCTACTGTTCTCCCCAGATGTTTTGGGATGTCATCTACTGTTCTACTGTTCTCCCCAGTTGTTTTGGGATGTCCTCTACTGTTCTACTGTTCTCCCCAGATGTTTTTGGTTGTCCTCTACTGTTCTACTGTTCTCCCCAGATGTTTTGGGATGTCCTCTACTGTTCTCCCCAGATGTTTTGGGATGTCCTCTACTGTTCTACTGTTCTCCCCAGATGTTTTGGGATGTCATCTACTGTTCTACTGTTCTCCCCAGTTGTTTTGGGATGTCCTCTACTGTTCTACTGTTCTCCCCAGTTGTTTTGGGATGTCCTCTACTGTTCTCCCCAGTTGTTTTGGGATGTCCTCTACTGTTCTCCCCAGATGTTTTGGGATGTCCTCTACTGTTCTACTGTTCTCCCCAGTTGTTTTGGGATGTCCTCTACTGTTCTCCCCAGATGTTTTGGGATGTCCTCTACTGTTCTACTGTTCTCCCCAGTTGTTTTGGGATGTCCTCTACTGTTCTCCCCAGATGTTTTGGGATGTCCTCTACTGTTCTACTGTTCTACCCAGTTGTTTTGGGATGTCCTCTACTGTTCTCCCCAGATGTTTTGGGATGTCCTCTACTGTTCTACTGTTCTCCCCAGATGTTTTGGGATGTCCTCTACTGTTCTACTGTTCTCCCCAGTTGTTTTGGGATGTCTTCTACTGTTCTACTGTTCTCCCCAGATGTTTTGGGATGTCCTCTACTGTTCTACTGTTCTCCCCAGTTGTTTTGGGTTGTCCTCTACTGTTCTACTGTTCTCCCCAAATGTTTGGGATTTCCTCTACTGTTCTCCCCAGATGTTTTGGGATGTCCTCTACTGTTCTACTCTTCTCCTCAGTTGTTTTGGGATGTCCTCTACTGTTCTCCCCAGATGTTTTGGGATGTCCTCTTACTGTTCTCCCCAGATGTTTTGGGATGTCCTCTACTGTTCTACTGTTCTCCCCAGTTGTTTTGGGTTGTCCTCTACTGTTCTCCCCAGATGTTTTGGGATGTCCTCTACTGTTCTACTGTTCTCCCCAGTTGTTTTGGGATGTCCTCTACTGTTCTACTGTTCTCCCCAGATGTTTTGGGATGTCCTCTACTGTTCTCCCCAGATGTTTTGGGATGTCCTCTACTGTTCTACTGTTCTCCCCAGTTGTTTTGGGATGTCCTCTACTGTTCTCCCCAGATGTTTTGGGATGTCCTCTACTGTTCTACTGTTCTCCCCAGTTGTTTTGGGATGTCCTCTACTCTTCTACTGTTCTCCCCAGATGTTGTGGGATGTCCTCTACTGTTCTCTCCAGATGTTTTGGGATGTCCTCTACTGTTCTACTGTTCTCCCCAGTTGTTTTTGGGATATCCTCTACTGTTCTCCCCAGATGTTTTGGGATGTCCTCTACTGTTCTACTGTTCTCCCCAGATGTTTTGGGATGTCCTCTACTGTTCTACTGTTCTCCCCAGTTGTTTTGGGATGTCCTCTACTGTTCTACTGTTCTCCCCAGATGTTTTTGGTTGTCCTCTACTGTTCTACTGTTCTCCCCAGATGTTTTGGGATGTCCTCTACTGTTCTCCCCAGATGTTGTGGGATGTCCTCTACTGTTCTACTGTTCTCCCCAGATGTTTTGGGATGTCATCTACTGTTCTACTGTTCTCCCCAGTTGTTTTGGGATGTCCTCTACTGTTCTACTGTTCTCCCCAGATGTTTTTGGTTGTCCTCTACTGTTCTACTGTTCTCCCCAGATGTTTTGGGATGTCCTCTACTGTTCTCCCCAGATGTTTTGGGATGTCCTCTACTGTTCTACTGTTCTCCCCAGATGTTTTGGGATGTCATCTACTGTTCTACTGTTCTCCCCAGTTGTTTTGGGATGTCCTCTACTGTTCTACTGTTCTCCCCAGTTGTTTTGGGATGTCCTCTACTGTTCTCCCCAGTTGTTTTGGGATGTCCTCTACTGTTCTCCCCAGATGTTTTGGGATGTCCTCTACTGTTCTACTGTTCTCCCCAGTTGTTTTGGGATGTCCTCTACTGTTCTCCCCAGATGTTTTGGGATGTCCTCTACTGTTCTACTGTTCTCCCCAGTTGTTTTGGGATGTCCTCTACTGTTCTCCCCAGATGTTTTGGGATGTCCTCTACTGTTCTACTGTTCTACCCAGTTGTTTTGGGATGTCCTCTACTGTTCTCCCCAGATGTTTTGGGATGTCCTCTACTGTTCTACTGTTCTCCCCAGATGTTTTGGGATGTCCTCTACTGTTTCTACTGTTCTCCCCAGTTGTTTTGGGATGTCTTCTACTGTTCTACTGTTCTCCCCAGATGTTTTGGGATGTCCTCTACTGTTCTACTGTTCTCCCCAGTTGTTTTGGGTTGTCCTCTACTGTTCTACTGTTCTCCCCAAATGTTTGGGATTTCCTCTACTGTTCTCCCCAGATGTTTTGGGATGTCCTCTACTGTTCTACTCTTCTCCTCAGTTGTTTTGGGATGTCCTCTACTGTTCTCCCCAGATGTTTTGGGATGTCCTCTACTGTTCTCCCCAGATGTTTTGGGATGTCCTCTACTGTTCTACTGTTCTCCCCAGTTGTTTTGGGTTGTCCTCTACTGTTCTCCCCAGATGTTTTGGGATGTCCTCTACTGTTCTACTGTTCTCCCCAGTTGTTTTGGGATGTCCTCTACTGTTCTACTGTTCTCCCCAGATGTTTTGGGATGTCCTCTACTGTTCTCCCAGATGTTTTGGGATGTCCTCTACTGTTCTACTGTTCTCCCCAGTTGTTTTGGGTTGTCCTCTACTGTTCTCCCCAGATGTTTTGGGATGTCCTCTACTGTTCTACTGTTCTCCCCAGTTGTTTTGGGATGTCCTCTACTGTTCTACTGTTCTCCCCAGTTGTTTTGGGATGTCCTCTACTGTTCTACTGTTCTCCCCAGATGTTTTGGGTTGTCCTCTACTGTTCTACTGTTCTCCCCAGATGTTTTGGGATGTCCTCTACTGTTCTACTGTTCTCCCCAGATGTTTTGGGATGTCCTCTACTGTTCTACTGTTTCTCCTCAGTTGTTGTGGGATGTCCTCTACTGTTCTACTGTTCTCCTCAGTTGTTGTGGGATGTCCTCTACTGTTCTACTGTTCTCCTCAGTTGTTGTGGAATGTCCTCTACTGTTCTCACCAGTCGTTTTGGGATGTCCTCTACTGTTCTCCCCAGATGTTTTGGGATGTCCTCTACTGTTCTACTGTTCTCCCCAGTTGTTTTGGGATGTCCTCTACTCTTCTACTGTTCTCCCCAGATGTTGTGGGATGTCCTCTACTGTTCTCCCCAGATGTTTTGGGATGTCCTCTACTGTTCTACTGTTCTCCTCAGTTGTTGTGGGATGTCCTCTACTGTTCTACTGTTCTCCTCAGTTGTTGTGGGATGTCCTCTACTGTTCTACTGTTCTCCTCAGTTGTTGTGGGATGTCCTCTACTGTTCTCCCCAGATGTTTTGGGATGTCCTCTACTGTTCTACTGTTCTCCTCAGTTGTTGTGGGATGTCCTCTACTGTTCTACTGTTCTCCTCAGTTGTTTTGGGATGTCCTCTACTGTTCTCCCCAGATGTTTTTGGTTGTCCTCTACTGTTCTACTGTTCTCCCCAGTTGTTTTGGGATGTCCTCTACTGTTCTCCCCAGATGTTTTGGGATGTCCTCTACTGTTCTCCCCCAGATGTTTTGGGATGTCCTCTACTGCTCTCCTCAGTTGTTTTGGGATGTTGAGACAGACGGAACCATATGTGTTGATTTGTTCCTTTGTGTTAAATTGACAACATGTTTTCATTTAAACCACGTACGCTGTAATAAACTCACCTTCTCCCTGTCTGACTACAACTCCTTCCTGAGCTCCAGGACATATAATGTGTTTAATAGTGTGAAAGAGACATCTGCAACTGCTTCAAAACAATAATTAACCTAAAACGTCATGCAAAATACCTTTATATTATAACTAATAAATCAACAATTTTTTTATTGCTGTTGTCTTTTTTTCCACGTTCCACCTGTTTCTGAGGTTTCTATTTTAAATGTTTCAAAATTATACATTCAATAATATGTTAATGACAGAGATAATGAATGTGATCAGATTATACAGATTATACAGCTGACATTATGGGCATCAGTCTATGATAAGTACTCAGTACTCTGTTTTCACCACTAGAGGGAGGACGTGTCATCAGTCAATGATAACCCTGCAGTTCTCTGTTTTCACCACTAGAGGGAGGACGTGTCATCAGTCTATAATAACCCTGCAGTTCTCTGTTGTCACCACTAGAGGGAGGACGTGTCATCAGTCTATATTAACCCTGCAGTACTCTGTTTTCACCACTAGAGGGAGGACATTTCATCAGTCTACAATAACCCAACTTTATCATTTTAACAGGTAAATTGACTGAGAACACGTTCTCATTTACAGAAAACAACCTGGGGAATAGTTACAGGGGAGGGGATGAATGAGCCAATTGTAAACTGGGGATGATTAGGTGACCTTGATAGTATGAGGGACAGCTTGGGAATTTAGCCAGGGCACCAGGGTTAACACCCCTACTCTTACAATAAGTGCCATGGGATCTTTAATGGCCTCAGAGAGCCAGGACACCCGTTTAACGTCCCATCCGAAAGACAGCACCCTACACAGGCAACGTCCCCAACTGCCCTGGGGCATTGGGATATTTTTCTTAGATCCGAGGAAAGAGTGCCTCCTACTGGCCCTCCAACACCACTTCCAGCAGCATCTGGTCTCCCATCCAGGGACCAACCAGTACCAACCCTGCTTAGCTTCAGAGGCCAACCAGTAGCATCTGGTCTCCCATCCAGGGACCAACCAGGACCAACCCTGCTTAGCTTCAGAAGCCAGCCAGCAGCATCTGGTCTCTCATCCAGGGACCAACCAGGACCAACCCTGCTTAGCTTCAGAAGCCAGCCAGCAGCATCTGGTCTCCCATCCAGGGACCAACCAGGACCAACCCTGCTTAGCTTCAGAAGCAGGCCAGCAGTGGGATGCAGGGTGGTGTGCTGTTACTCTGTGTTCACTACTGCCTCAAGTGTCTGGGCTAGTACCAAATTAACCCCTAGACACTAGTCTGGCCTAGTACCAAATCAACCCCTAGACACTAGTCTGGCCTAGTACCAATGAACCCCTAGACACTTGTCTGGCCTAGTACCAAATCAACCGCTAGACACTTGTCTGGACTAGTACCAAATCAACCGGTAGACACTAGTCTGGCCTAGTACCGAATCAACCGCTAGACACTTGTCTGGCCTAGTAGCAAATCACCACTAGACACTAGTCTGGCCTAGTACCAAATCAACCACTAGACACTTGTCTGGCAGGTAGCAAATCAACCACTAGACACTTGTCTGGCCTAGTACCAAATCAACCACTAGACACTAGTCTGGCCTAGTACCAAATCAACCACTAGACACTTGTATGGCAGGTACCAAATCAACCACTAGACACTAGTCTGGCCTAGTACCAAATCAACCACTAGACACTACTCTGGCCTAGTACCAAATCAACCGCTAGACACTGTCTGGCCTAGTACCAAATTAACCCCTAGACACTTGTCTGGCCTAGTACCAAATCAACCACTAGACACTAGTCTGGGCAGGTACCAGTGTCTAAATACCCTAGTTAGAACTGGGCGGACCACCCACTGTATTTTTTGGTTAGTTAGCTAGTTGTTCTTAAAGCAGGCTAGACTAGCTTAGGGGTTTGTTTGGGTATTTATTATTTATTTCTTTGGGTCCAGCTCCGCCCCTTTTTCCACACCCCATTACCGTGTGTTTGAAATAAACCTGTTTGACGGTAGATTTAGGTTGTCCGTGGTATTTAGTTCTCACTGTTACATTTTCACTGGGGTGATTTGCATGAGATATATATATATTACGGGTCTCGTTTCCATCCCCCCTAGAACTGCAGGGCAAAAGGGGTTCATAACAATTGATACATCATATTAATCTGGTTAATTAACACTGGTACACTTCCAGGTAGTCTCTGTTGAGATGTGCAGAACATCATATTAATCTCGTTATTGAGAAGTTAAACAACTCCATGTAATGAGATGTAATCCTCTGTGCAACACGACTGCAATAACGATGACCTGGAACGTACCCAGCTCTATCAACCGCAATCTATATACACTGAGTACACAATACATGAACACCTGCTCTTTCCATGACATAGACTGACCAGGTGAAAGCTTTGATTCCTTATTGATGTTACTTGTTAAATCCACTTCAATCAGTATAGATGAAAGGGAGGAGACAGGTTAACCACAAGTGTCTAAGCCAGGGGACTGTTCTACTAAGGAGGGGCACATCATTCTAAAATTGAATGTTGTACAGGAGGAATCTGTGTGCTTTAGGACCATGCGGATGCCTCATAGCGGTGGGGTAGGCAGTTAGCTGCTGACAGGCTATTAGCTGCTGACAGGCTGTGTGAAGGCAAAGCTTCTGAAATGCATTATGGTTAGACAATAACTGGAAAATTATGGTGCAGAAATGTTATGCTCTTAGTGTAAACTTTATTTAACTAGACATGTCAATTAACTTGTTGACGCTACCCATCACGGTAGCGGGATAATTGTCATCACCAACCGCTGAATAGCATAGCATCACAGTCAAATATATTACTAGAAAATATTCATATTCATGAAATCACAAGTGCAACATAGGAAACACAGCTAAGCCTTTTGTTAATCCACCATCGTCTCAGATTTGGAAATTTTGCTTCACAGCGAAAGCAATCCAAGCGTTTGTGTACATTTATCGATAGCACAGCATAGCATTATGTACACTAAGCATTAAGTAGCTAGGTCACGAAAATCAGAAAAGCAATCAAAATAATTGTTTACCTTTTGATCATCTTCGGATGTTTTCACTCACGAGATTCCCAGTTACACAACAAATGTTCCTTTTGTTCCATAAAGATTATTTTTATACCGAAATACCGACGTTTGTTTGTCGCGTTATGTTCAGAAATCCACAGGAAAGAGCGGTCACGACAACGCAGACGTTTATTCCAAATATCTATAATGTCCACAAACATGTCAAAGTTTTTACAATCAATCTTCAGGTAGTTTTTAAAATATATATTTGATAATATATCAACCGAGTGAGTAGCTTTTTCCATAACAGCGGGTGGAACAAAGGCGGCTTTACTCAATTGCGCAAAACTCACTCTGAGAGCCCCCACCTCTCCACTTACACATTGTGATCCTTCACGCTCATTTTTCAAAATAAAAGCCTGAAACTATGTCTAAAGACTGTTGACACCTTAGGGAATCCACAGAAAAAGGAATCTGGTTGATATCCCTTTAAATGGAGGATACGCATGCATAGGAACAGAAGTTTCAAAATAAGAGTCACTTCCTGATTGGATTTTCCTCAGGCTTTCGCCTGCAATATCAGTTCTGTTATACTCACAATGTTTTTACAGTTTTCGAAACTTTAGAGTGTTTTCTATCCTATTCTGACAATTATATATTATTATATATTATATATATTATATATATTCTAGTTTTCTGGGGCAAATAGCTCGTTTCAAATGGGTACCTTTTTAGCCAAAAAACGATTTTTTTTTTTATTTTACCTTTATTTAACCAGGTAGGCCAAGTTGAGAACAAGTTCTCATTTACAATTGCGACCTGGCCAAGATAAAGCAAAGCAAGTTCGACAGATAAACGACACAGAGTTACACATGGAGTAAAAACAAACATACAGTCAATAATGCAGTATAAACAAGTCTATATACAAGTGAGGTGAGAAGGGAGGTAAAGGCAAAAAAGGCCATGATGGCAAAGTAAATACAATATAGCAAGTAAAATACTGGAATGGTAGTTTTGCACTCAAAAACTCTCAACAAGTTAAGAACAAATTCTGAAATAATTAATTACTACTTCCTTGTGCCCTGTGGGGACTCTTTAAAATAAACCAGTACTGTACTGTTCACGGTCACGTTGTACAGCTCCATATTTCCCTGAGGGTTTCATTTTTCTCAGAATAGAAACATCATATTTTCACAGACCAGTTAGATCTATTACCAGCGAGATCTACTGTCTCTATTATATTATGACAGACCAGCTAGATGTACTCTCTATAGTAGGACAGACCAGCGAGATATACTGTCTCTATTATGTTATGACAGACCAGCGAGATCTACTGTCTCTATTATATATGATAGACCAGCTAGATGTACTCTCTATATTATGACAGACCAGCTAGATCTACTCTCTCTATTATGTTATGACAGACCAGCTAGATCTACTGTCTCTATTATATTATGATGGACCAGCTATATCTACTGTCTCTATTATGACAGAGCAGCTAGATCTACTGTGTCTATTATATTATGACAGACCAGCGAGATCCACTGTCTCAATTATATTATGACAGACCAGCGAGATCTACTGTCTCAATTATATTCTGACAGACCAGCTAGATCTAACTGTCTCTATTATATTCTGACAGACCAGCTAGATCTACTGTCTCTATTATATTATGACAGACCAGCTAGATCTACTGTCTCTATTATAATATGACAGACAGCTAGATCTACTGTCTCTATTATAATATACAGACCAGCTTAGATCTAACTGTCTCTATTATATTATGACAGACCAGCTAGATCTACTGTCTCTATTATATTATGACAGACCAGCTAGATCTACTGTCTCTATTATTATATTATAGACCAGCTAGATCTACTGTCTCTATTATGACAGACCAGCTAGATCTACTGTCTCTATTATATTATGACAGACCAGCTAGATCTACTGTCTCTATTATATTATGACAGACCAGCTAGATCTACTGTCTCTATTATATTATGACAGACCAGCTAGATCTACTGTCTCTATTATATTATGACAGACCAGCTAGATCTACTGTCTCTATTATGACAGACCAGCTAGATCTACTGTCTCTATTATATTATGACAGACCAGCTAGATCTACTGTCTCTATTATATTATGACAGACCAGCTAGATCTACTGTCTCTATTATATTATGACAGACCAGCTAGATCTACTGTCTCTATTATAATATGACAGACCAGCTAGATCTACTGTCTCTATTATATTATGACAGACCAGCTAGATCTACTGTCTCTATTATATTATGACAGACCAGCTAGATCTACTGTCTCTATTATATTATGACAGACCAGCTAGATCTACTGTCTCTATTATATTATGACAGACCAGCTAGATCTACTGTCTCTATTATATATGACAGACCAGCTAGATCTACTGTCTCTATTATATTATGACAGACCAGCTAGATCTACTGTCTCTATTATATTATGACAGACCAGCTAGATCTACTGTCTCTATTATATTATGACAGACCAGCTAGATCTACTGTCTCTATTATGACAGACCAGCTAGATCTACTGTCTCTATTATATTATGACAGACCAGCTAGATCTACTGTCTCTATTATATTATGACAGACCAGCTAGATCTACTGTCTCTATTATATTATGACAGACCAGCTAGATCTACTGTCTCTATTATATTATGACAGACCAGCTAGATCTACTGTCTCTATTATGACAGACCAGCTAGATCTACTGTCTCTATTATATTATGACAGACCAGCTAGATCTACTGTCTCTATTATTTATGACAGACCAGCTAGATCTACTGTCTCTATTATATTATGACAGACCAGCTAGATCTACTGTCTCTATTATATTATGACAGACCAGCTAGATCTACTGTCTCTATTATATTATGACAGACCAGCTAGATCTACTGTCTCTATTATATTATGACAGACCAGCTAGATCTACTGTCTCTATTATATTATGACAGACCAGCTAGATCTACTGTCTCTATTATATTATGACAGACCAGCTAGATCTACTGTCTCTATTATATTATGACAGACCAGCTAGATCTACTGTCTCTATTATATTATGACAGACCAGCTAGATCTACTGTCTCTATTATATTATGACAGACCAGCTAGATCTACTGTCTCTATTATATTATGACAGACCAGCTAGATCTACTGTCTCTATTATATTATGACAGACCAGCTAGATCTACTGTCTCTATTATATTATGACAGACCAGCTAGATCTACTGTCTCTATTATATTATGACAGACCAGCTAGATCTACTGTCTCTATTTATGACAGACCAGCTAGATCTACTGTCTCTATTATATTATGACAGACCAGCTAGATCTACTGTCTCTATTATATTATGACAGACCAGCTAGATCTACTGTCTCTATTATATTATGACAGACCAGCTAGATCTACTGTCTCTATTATATTATGACAGACCAGCTAGATCTACTGTCTCTATTATATTATGACAGACCAGCTAGATCTACTGTCTCTATTATATTATATTTTGACAGACCAGCTAGATCTACTGTCTCTATTATGACAGACCAGCTAGATCTACTGTCTCTATTATATTATGACAGACCAGCTAGATCTACTGTCTCTATTATATTATGACAGACCAGCTAGATCTACTGTCTCTATTATATTATGACAGACCAGCTAGATCTACTGTCTCTATTATATTATGACAGACCAGCTAGATCTACTGTCTCTATTATGACAGACCAGCTAGATCTACTGTCTCTATTATATTATGACAGACCAGCTAGATCTACTGTCTCTATTATATTATGACAGACCAGCTAGATCTACTGTCTCTATTATATTATGACAGACCAGCTAGATCTGTCTCTATTATATTATGACAGACCAGCTAGATCTACTGTCTCTATTATATTATGACAGACCAGCTAGATCTACTGTCTCTATTATATTATGACAGACCAGCTAGATCTACTGTCTCTATTATATTATGACAGACCAGCTAGATCTACTGTCTCTATTATATTATGACAGACCAGCTAGATCTACTGTCTCTATTATATTATGACAGACCAGCTAGATCTACTGTCTCTATTATATTATGACAGACCAGCTAGATCTACTGTCTCTATTATATTATGACAGACCAGCTAGATCTACTGTCTCTATTATATTATGACAGACCAGCTAGATCTACTGTCTCTATTATATTATGACAGACCAGCTAGATCTACTGTCTCTATTATATTATGACAGACCAGCTAGATCTACTGTCTCTATTATATTATGACAGACCAGCTAGATCTACTGTCTCTATTATATTATGACAGACCAGCTAGATCTACTGTCTCTATTATATTATGACAGACCAGCTAGATCTACTGTCTCTATTATGACAGACCAGCTAGATCTACTGTCTCTATTATATTATGACAGACCAGCTAGATCTACTGTCTCTATTATATTATGACAGACCAGCTAGATCTACTGTCTCTATTATATTATGACAGACCAGCTAGATCTACTGTCTCTATTATATTATGACAGACCAGCTAGATCTACTGTCTCTATTATATTATGACAGACCAGCTAGATCTACTGTCTCTATTATATTATGACAGACCAGCTAGATCTACTGTCTCTATTATATTATGACAGACCAGCTAGATCTACTGTCTCTATTATATTATGACAGACCAGCTAGATCTACTGTCTCTATTATATTATGACAGACCAGCTAGATCTACTGTCTCTATTATATTATGACAGACCAGCTAGATCTACTGTCTCTATTATATTATGACAGACCAGCTAGATCTACTGTCTCTATTATATTATGACAGACCAGCTAGATCTACTGTCTCTATTATATTATGACAGACCAGCTAGATCTACTGTCTCTATTATATTATGACAGACCAGCTAGATCTACTGTCTCTATTATATTATGACAGACCAGCTAGATCTACTGTCTCTATTATATTATGACAGACCAGCTAGATCTACTGTCTCTATTATATTATGACAGACCAGCTAGATCTACTGTCTCTATTATATTATGACAGACCAGCTAGATCTACTGTCTCTATTATATTATGACAGACCAGCTAGATCTACTGTCTCTATTATGACAGACCAGCTAGATCTACTGTCTCTATTATATTATGACAGACCAGCTAGATCTACTGTCTCTATTATATTATGACAGACCAGCTAGATCTACTGTCTCTATTATATTATGACAGACCAGCTAGATCTACTGTCTCTATTATATTATGACAGACCAGCTAGATCTACTGTCTCTATTATGACAGACCAGCTAGATCTACTGTCTCTATTATATTATGACAGACCAGCTAGATCTACTGTCTCTATTATATTATGACAGACCAGCTAGATCTACTGTCTCTATTATATTATGACAGACCAGCTAGATCTACTGTCTCTATTATATTATGACAGACCAGCTAGATCTACTGTCTCTATTATATTATGACAGACCAGCTAGATCTACTGTCTCTATTATATTATGACAGACCAGCTAGATCTACTGTCTCTATTATATTATGACAGACCAGCTAGATCTACTGTCTCTATTATATTATGACAGACCAGCTAGATCTACTGTCTCTATTATATTATGACAGACCAGCTAGATCTACTGTCTCTATTATATTATGACAGACCAGCTAGATCTACTGTCTCTATTATATTATGACAGACCAGCTAGATCTACTGTCTCTATTATATTATGACAGACCAGCTAGATCTACTGTCTCTATTATATTATGACAGACCAGCTAGATCTACTGTCTCTATTATTAAATCATAGACCAGGTAGATCTACTGTCTCTATTATGACAGACCAGCTAGATCTACTGTCTCTATTATATTATGACAGACCAGCTAGATCTACTGTCTCTATTATATTATGACAGACCAGCTAGATCTACTGTCTCTATTATATTATGACAGACCAGCTAGATCTACTGTCTCTATTATATTATGACAGACCAGCTAGATCTACTGTCTCTATTATATTATGACAGACCAGCTAGATCTACTGTCTCTATTATATTATGACAGACCAGCTAGATCTACTGTCTCTATTATATTATGACAGACCAGCTAGATCTACTGTCTCTATTATGACAGACCAGCTAGATCTACTGTCTCTATTATATTATGACAGACCAGCTAGATCTACTGTCTCTATTATATTATGACAGACCAGCTAGATCTACTGTCTCTATTATATTATGACAGACCAGCTAGATCTACTGTCTCTATTATATTATGACAGACCAGCTAGATCTACTGTCTCTATTATGACAGACCAGCTAGATCTACTGTCTCTATTATATTATGACAGACCAGCTAGATCTACTGTCTCTATTATATTATGACAGACCAGCTAGATCTACTGTCTCTATTATATTATGACAGACCAGCTAGATCTACTGTCTCTATTATATTATGACAGACCAGCTAGATCTACTGTCTCTATTATATTATGACAGACCAGCTAGATCTACTGTCTCTATTATATTATGACAGACCAGCTAGATCTACTGTCTCTATTATATTATGACAGACCAGCTAGATCTACTGTCTCTATTATGACAGACCAGCTAGATCTACTGTCTCTATTATATTATGACAGACCAGCTAGATCTACTGTCTCTATTATATTATGACAGACCAGCTAGATCTACTGTCTCTATTATATTATGACAGACCAGCTAGATCTACTGTCTCTATTATATTATGACAGACCAGCTAGATCTACTGTCTCTATTATGACAGACCAGCTAGATCTACTGTCTCTATTATATTATGACAGACCAGCTAGATCTACTGTCTCTATTATATTATGACAGACCAGCTAGATCTACTGTCTCTATTATATTATGACAGACCAGCTAGATCTACTGTCTCTATTATATTATGACAGACCAGCTAGATCTACTGTCTCTATTATATTATGACAGACCAGCTAGATCTACTGTCTCTATTATATTATGACAGACCAGCTAGATCTACTGTCTCTATTATATTATGACAGACCAGCTAGATCTACTGTCTCTATTATATTATGACAGACCAGCTAGATCTACTGTCTCTATTATATTATGACAGACCAGCTAGATCTACTGTCTCTATTATATTATGACAGACCAGCTAGATCTACTGTCTCTATTATATTATGACAGACCAGCTAGATCTACTGTCTCTATTATATTATGACAGACCAGCTAGATCTACTGTCTCTATTATATTATGACAGACCAGCTAGATCTACTGTCTCTATTATATTATGACAGACCAGCTAGATCTACTGTCTCTATTATATTATGACAGACCAGCTAGATCTACTGTCTCTATTATATTATGACAGACCAGCTAGATCTACTGTCTCTATTATATTATGACAGACCAGCTAGATCTACTGTCTCTATTATATTATGACAGACCAGCTAGATCTACTGTCTCTATTATATTATGACAGACCAGCTAGATCTACTGTCTCTATTATGACAGACCAGCTAGATCTACTGTCTCTATTATATTATGACAGACCAGCTAGATCTACTGTCTCTATTATATTATGACAGACCAGCTAGATCTACTGTCTCTATTATATTATGACAGACCAGCTAGATCTACTGTCTCTATTATATTATGACAGACCAGCTAGATCTACTGTCTCTATTATATTATGACAGACCAGCTAGATCTACTGTCTCTATTATATTATGACAGACCAGCTAGATCTACTGTCTCTATTATATTATGACAGACCAGCTAGATCTACTGTCTCTATTATATTATGACAGACCAGCTAGATCTACTGTCTCTATTATATTATGACAGACCAGCTAGATCTACTGTCTCTATTATAATATGACAGACCAGCTAGATCTACTGTCTCTATTATATTATGACAGACCAGCTAGATCTACTGTCTCTATTATATTATGACAGACCAGCTAGATCTACTGTCTCTATTATATTATGACAGACCAGCTAGATCTACTGTCTCTATTATATTATGACAGACCAGCTAGATCTACTGTCTCTATTATATTATGACAGACCAGCTAGATCTACTGTCTCTATTATATTATGACAGACCAGCTAGATCTACTGTCTCTATTATATTATGACAGACCAGCTAGATCTACTGTCTCTATTATGACAGACCAGCTAGATCTACTGTCTCTATTATATTATGACAGACCAGCTAGATCTACTGTCTCTATTATATTATGACAGACCAGCTAGATCTACTGTCTCTATTATATTATGACAGACCAGCTAGATCTACTGTCTCTATTATATTATGACAGACCAGCTAGATCTACTGTCTCTATTATTATATGACAGACCAGCTAGATCTACTGTCTCTATTATGACAGACCAGCTAGATCTACTGTCTCTATTATATTATGACAGACCAGCTAGATCTACTGTCTCTATTATATTATGACAGACCAGCTAGATCTACTGTCTCTATTATATTATGACAGACCAGCTAGATCTACTGTCTCTATTATATTATGACAGACCAGCTAGATCTACTGTCTCTATTATGACAGACCAGCTAGATCTACTGTCTCTATTATATTATGACAGACCAGCTAGATCTACTGTCTCTATTATATTATGACAGACCAGCTAGATCTACTGTCTCTATTATATTATGACAGACCAGCTAGATCTACTGTCTCTATTATATTATGACAGACCAGCTAGATCTACTGTCTCTATTATAATATGACAGACCAGCTAGATCTACTGTCTCTATTATATTATGACAGACCAGCTAGATCTACTGTCTCTATTATTATTTATGACAGACCAGCTAGATCTACTGTCTCTATTATGACAGACCAGCTAGATCTACTGTCTCTATTATATTATGACAGACCAGCTAGATCTACTGTCTCTATTATATTATGACAGACCAGCTAGATCTACTGTCTCTATTATATTATGACAGACCAGCTAGATCTACTGTCTCTATTATATTATGACAGACCAGCTAGATCTACTGTCTCTATTATGACAGACCAGCTAGATCTACTGTCTCTATTATATTATGACAGACCAGCTAGATCTACTGTCTCTATTATATTATGACAGACCAGCTAGATCTACTGTCTCTATTATATTATGACAGACCAGCTAGATCTGTCTCTATTATATTATGACAGACCAGCTAGATCTACTGTCTCTATTATATATGACAGACCAGCTAGATCTACTGTCTCTATTATATTATGACAGACCAGCTAGATCTACTGTCTCTATTATATTATGACAGACCAGCTAGATCTACTGTCTCTATTATATTATGACAGACCAGCTAGATCTACTGTCTCTATTATATTATGACAGACCAGCTAGATCTACTGTCTCTATTATATTATGACAGACCAGCTAGATCTACTGTCTCTATTATATTATGACAGACCAGCTAGATCTACTGTCTCTATTATATATGACAGAACCATCTAGATCTAAGTCTCTATTATATTATGACAGACCAGCTAGATCTACTGTCTCTATTATATTATGACAGACCAGCTAGATCTACTGTCTCTATTATAATATGACAGACCAGCTAGATCTACTGTCTCTAATATTATGACAGACCAGCTAGATCTACTGTCTCTATTATATTATGACAGACCAGCTAGATCTACTGTCTCTATTATATTATGACAGACCAGCTAGATCTACTGTCTCTATTATATATGACAGACCAGCTAGATCTACTGTCTCTATTATATTATGACAGACCAGCTAGATCTACTGTCTCTATTTATTATGACAGACCAGCTAGATCTACTGTCTCTATTATATTATGACAGACCAGCTAGATCTACTGTCTCTATTATATTATGACAGACCAGCTAGATCTACTGTCTCTATTATATTATGACAGACCAGCTAGATCTACTGTCTCTATTATATTATGACAGACCAGCTAGATCTACTGTCTCTATTATATTATGACAGACCAGCTAGATCTACTGTCTCTATTATATTTATGACAGACCAGCTAGATCTACTG
>NW_022261984.1:15367508-15385008 GCF_002021735.2 Oncorhynchus kisutch
GGGATGCTGGTCTTCTAGACAGAGTTCCTCTGTCCAGTCTCAACGTCAACAGTGAAGAGGCGACTCCGGGATGCTGGCCTTCTAGGCAGAGTTCCTCTGTCCAGTCTCAACGTCAACAGTGAAGAGGCGACTCCGGGATGCTGGCCTTCTAGGCAGAGTTCCTCTGTCCAGTCTCAACGTCAAAAGTGAAGAGAGCGACTCCGGGATGCTGGCCTTCTAGGCAGAGTTCCTCTGTCCAGTCTCAACGTCAACAGTGAAGAGGCGACCCGGATGCTGGCCTTCTAGGCAGAGTTCCTCTGTCCAGTCTCAACAACAGTGAAGAGGCGACTCCGGGATGCTGGCCTTCTAGGCAGAGTTCCTCTGTCCAGTCTCAACGTCAAACAGTGAAGAGGACTCCAGGATGCTGGCCTTCTAGGCAGAGTTCCTCTGTCCAGTCTCAACGTCAACAGTGAAGAGGAGACTCCGGGATGCTGGCCTTCTAGGCAGAGTTCCTCTGTCCAGTCTCAACGTCAACAGTGAAGAGGTGACTCCGGGATGCTGGCCTTCTAGGCAGAGTTCCTCTGTCCAGTCTCAACGTCAACAGTGGAGAGGAGACTCCGGGATGCTGGCCTTCAAGGAGAGTTCCTCTGTCCAGTTCAACGTCAACAGTGAAGAGGAGACTCCGGATGCTGGGCTTCTAGGCAGAGTTCCTCTGTCCAGTCTCAACACAAGTGAAGAGGCGACTCCGGGATGCTGGCCTTCTAGGCAGAGTTCCTCTGTCCAGTCTCACGTCACAGTGAAGAGGAGACTCCGGATGATGGCCTTCTAGGCAGAGTTCCTCTGTCCAGTCTCAACATCAACAGTGAAGAGGCGACTCCGGGATGCTGGCCTTCTAGGCAGAGTTCCTCTGTCCAGTGTCTGTGTTCGTTTCCCATCTTAATCTTTTATTTTATTTTGGCCAGTCTGAGATATGACTTTTTATTTGAGACTCTGTCTAGAAGGCCAGCATCCCGGAGGTCTAGTTTTGTGTTCGTTGAAGAGGGCGAGAGCTGCCAGACGACTTCCATTATCTCATAGGAATTGAATGATTCATTGAAAACCACAAGATCTGTCTCTCTGCCTTGCCTGTCTGTCTGTCTCTCTGCCTGTCTGCCTCTCTCTCTGTCTTTCTGCCTGTCTGTCAGCCTGTCTGTCTGTCTGTCTCTCTGTCTGCCTGCCTGCCTGTCTGTCTCTCTGCCTGTCTGCCTCTCTCTGTCTGTCTCTCTGCCTGTCTGTCAGCCTGTCTGTCTCTCTGCCCGCCTGTCTGCCTCTCTCTGTCTCTCTCCCCGCCTGTCTGTCTGTCTCTCTGCCTGTCTGCCTCTCTCTGTCTGTCTCTCTGCCCGCCTGCCTGTCTGCCTCTCTCTGTCTCTCTGCCTGTCTGTCAGCCTGTCTGTCTGTCTCTCTGTCTGCCTGCCTGCCTGCCTGTCTGTCTCTCTGCCTGTCTGCCTCTCTCTGTCTGTCTGTCAGCCTGTCTGTCTCTCTGCCCCGCCTGTCTGCCTCTCTCTGTCTGTCTCTCTCCCTGCCTGTCTGTCTGTCTCTCTGCCTGTCTGCCTCTCTCTGTCTGTCTCTCTGCCTGTCTGTCAGCCTGTCTGTCTCTCTGTCTGCCTGCCTGTCTGTCTGTCCTACTCTCTGCCTGTCTGTCTCTCTGTCTGCCTGCCTGTCTGTCTGCCTGCCTGTCTGTCTGTCCTACTCTCTGTCTGTCTGCCTGTCTCTGTCTGTTTGTCTGGTCTAATAAGGACAGAACCAACACGATCTGTAAACTCATGTTCTCTTCCCCCCCCCCCCCCCCCCTCTCTCTCCTGTGTCCACCAGCTACGTCAGTCTCAGTCCTACTGTACAGACACAGAGTGTCCTCAGGACTGTATGTATGCTTCATATCACCACACACTGACCCACATTTAAGCCTTGTGTTGTTGATACACCATCCAGCCAAGTGGTTTATTAACAGGACTGTCTTTCTCTGTGTCCCTCCAGTACCAGGACCCAGTGGCTCAGTAGGAGGTGGAGACCTGACTGTCCCCGTGGTTCTGATGGGCTGGATGGTTCTGGTTCTGCTCCTCTTCCTCCTCAGACCCAACAGCCTCAGAGGATCCCCAGCACCGCCTGCCGGCAAACCTACTGGACCTCACAGTGTAGGTATGGAGGGAGGAGGGAGGGAACCTACTGGACCTCACAGTGTAGGTATGGAGGGAGGAGGAGGACCTACTGGACCTCACAGTGTAGGTATGGAGGGAGGAGGAGGGAACCTACTGGACCTCCACAGTGTAGGTATGGAGGGAGGAGGAGGGATAGAGGGAACCTATTGGACCCCACAACGTACGTATAGAGGGAGGAGGAGGGATAGAGGGGGTGGATGGAGAAGAGGTTGGATGGAGGAGAGGGGGTGGATGGAGAAGAGGAGGGTGGATGGAGAAGAGGAGGTGGACTGGAGGAGGGATGGGAAGGGGGATGGAGAAGAGGAGGGTGGATGGAAGGAGAAGGAGGGTGGGAAGGAGAAGCAGAAGAGAGGGGGTGGATGGAGAAGAGGGTGGATGGAGGAGAGGAGGGTGGATGGAGGAGAGGAGGGTGGATGGAGGAGAAGAGGAGGGTGGATGGAGGAGAGGAGGGTGGATGGAGGAGAGGAGGGTGGATGGAGATGAGGAGGGTGGATGGAGGAGAGGAGGGTGGATGGAGAAGAGGAGGGTGGTATGGAGGGAGGAGGAGGGAACCTACTGGACCTCACAGTGTAGGTATGGGAGGGAGGAGGAGGAACCTACTGGACCTCACAGTGTAGGTATGGAGGGAGGAGGAGGGAACCTACTGGACCTCACAGTGTAGGTATGGAGGGAGGAGGAGGGAACCTACTGGGACCTCACAGTGTAGGTATGGAGGGAGGAGGAGGGATAGAGGGAACCTATTGGACCCCACAACGTACGTATAGAGGGAGGAGGAGGGATAGAGGGGGTGGATGGAGAAGAGGTTGGATGGAGGAGAGGAGGTGGATGGAGAAGAGGAGGGTGGATGGAGAAGAGGAGGGTGGATGGAGAAGAGGAGGGTGGATGGAGGAGAGGAGGGTGGATGGAGGAGAGGAGGGTGGATGGAGGAGAGGAGGGTGGATGAAGGAGAAGAGGAGGGTGGATGAAGGAGAAGAGGAGGGTGGATGGAGGAGAGGAGGGTGGATGGAGGAGAGGAGGGTGAATGGAGGAGAGGAGGGTGGATGGAGAAGAGGAGGGTGGATGGAGGAGAGGAGGGTGGATGGAGAAGTGGAGGGTGGATGGAGGAGAGGAGGGTGGATGGAGGAGAGGAGGGTGGATGAAGGAGAGGAGGGTGGATGGAGGAGAAGAGGGTGGATGGAGGAGAAGAGGAGGGTGGATGGAGAAGAGGAGGGTGGATGGAGGAGAGGAGGGTGGATGGAGAAGTGGTGGGTGGATGGCGAAGAGGAGGGTGGATGGCGAAGAGGAGGGTGGATGGAGGAGAGGAGGGTGGATGAAGGAGAGGAGGGTGGATGGAGGAGAGGAGGGTGGATGGAGGAGAAGAGGGTGGATGGAGGAGAGGAGGGTGGATGGAGGAGAAGAGGGTGGATGAAGGAGGTGGATGGAGGAGAGGAGGGTGGATGGAGGAGAGGAGGGTGGATGGAGAAGAAGAGGGTGGATGGAGAAGAAGAGGGTGGATGGAGGAGAGGAGGGTGGATGGAGAAGAAGAGGGTGGATGAAGGAGAGGAGGGTGGATGAAGGAGAGGAGGGTGGATGGAGGAGAAGAGGGTGGATGGAGAGAGGAGGGTGGATGAAGGAGGGTGATGGAGAAGAGGAGGGTGGATGGAGGAGAGGAGGGTGGATGGAGAAGAAGAGGTGGATGAAGGAGAGGAGGGTGGATGAAGGAGAGGAGAAGAGGGTGGATGAAGGAGAGGAGGGTAGATGGAGAAGAAGAGGGTGGATGAAGGAGAGGAGAGGAGGGTGGATGGCGAAGAGGAGGGTGGATGGAGGAGAGGAGGGTGGATGGAGGAGAGGAGGGTGGATGGAGAAGAAGAGGGTGGATGAAGGAGAGGGAGGGTGGATGGAGGAGAAGAGGGTGGATGGAGGAGAGGAGGGTGGATGGAGGAGAGGAGGGTGGATGGAGAAGAAGAGGGTGGATGAAGGAGAGGAGGGTGGATGGAGGAGAGGAGGGTGGATGGAGGAGAGGAGGGTGGATGGAGGAGAGGAGGGTGAATGGAGGAGAGGAGGGTGGATGGAGAAGAGGAGGGTGGATGGAGGAGAGGAGGGTGGATGGAGAAGTGGAGGGTGGATGGAGGAGAGGAGGGTGGATGGAGAAAGAGGAGGGTGGATGGAGGAGAGGAGGGTGGATGGAGAAGAGGAGGGTGGATGGAGGAGAGGAGGGTGGATGGAGAAGTGGTGGGTGGATGGAGGAGAGGAGGGTGGATGGAGAAGAGGAGGGTGGATGGCGAAGAGGAGGGTGGATGGAGAAGAGGAGGGTGGTATGGAGGGAGGAGGAGGGAACCTACTGGACCTCACAGTGTAGGTATGGAGGGAGGAGGAGGGAACCTACTGGACCTCACAGTGTAGGTATGGAGGGAGGAGGAGGGAACCTACTGGACCTCACAGTGTAGGTATGGAGGGAGGAGGAGGGAACCTACTGGACCTCACAGTGTAGGTATGGAGGGAGGAGGAGGGATAGAGGGAACCTATTGGACCCCACAACGTACGTATAGAGGGAGGAGGAGGGATAGAGGGGGGTGGATGGAGAAGAGGTTGGATGGAGGAGAGGAGGGTGGATGGAGAAGAGGAGGGTGGATGGAGAAGAGGAGGGTGGATGGAGGAGAGGAGGGTGGATGAAGGAGAAGAGGAGGGTGGATGAAGGAGAAGAGGAGGGTGGATGGAGGAGAGGAGGGTGGATGGAGGAGAGGAGGGTGAATGGAGGAGAGGAGGGTGGATGGAGAAGAGGAGGGTGGATGGAGAAGTGGAGGGTGGATGGAGGAGAGGAGGGTGGATGGAGGAGAGGAGGGTGGATGGCGAAGAGGATGGTGGATGGAGGAGAGGAGGGTGGATGAAGGAGAGGAGGGTGGATGGAGGAGAAGAGGGTGGATGGAGGAGGGTGGATGGAGGAGAAGAGGAGGGTGGATGGAGGAGAGGAGGGTGGATGGAGAAGAGGAGGGTGGATGGAGGAGAGGAGGGTGGATGGCGAAGAGGAGGGTGGATGGAGGAGAGGAGGGTGGATGGCGAAGAGGAGGGTGGATGGCGAAGAGGAGGGTGGATGGAGGAGAGGAGGGTGGATGAAGGAGAGGAGGGTGGATGGAGGAGAAGAGGGTGGATGGAGGAGAGGAGGGTGGATGGAGGAGAAGAGGGTGGATGAAGGAGGGTGGATGGAGGAGAGGAGGGTGGATGGAGGAGAGGAGGGTGGATGGAGAAGAAGAGGGTGGATGGAGAAGAAGAGGGTGGATGAAGGAGAGGAGGGTGGATGAAGGAGAGGAGGGTGGATGGAGGAGAAGAGGGTGGGGATGGAGGAGAGGAGGGTGGATGGAGGAGAGGAGGTGGATGAAGGAGGGTGGATGGAGGAGAGGAGGGTGGATGGAGAAGAAGAGGGTGGATGAAGGAGAGGAGAAGAGGTGGATGAAGGAGAGGAGGGTAGATGGAGAAGAAGAGGGTGGATGAAGGAGAGGAGAGGAGGTGGATGGCGAAGAGGAGGGTGGATGGAGGAGAGGAGGGTGGATGGAGGAGAGGAGGGTGGATGGAGAAGAAGAGGGTGGATGAAGGAGAGGAGGGTGGATGGAGGAGAAGAGGGTGGATGGAGGAGAGGAGGGTGGATGGAGGAGAAGAGGGTGGATGAAGGAGGGTGGATGGAGGAGAGGAGGGTGGATGGAGAAGAAGAGGGTGGATGAAGGAGAGGAGGGTGGATGAAGGAGAGGAGAAGAGGGTGGATGAAGGAGAGGAGGGTGGATGGAGGAGAAGAGGAGGGTGGATGGAGGAGAGGAGGGTGGATGGAGGAGAGGAGGGTGAATGGAGGAGAGGAGGGTGGATTGAGAAGAGGAGGGTGGATGGAGGAGAGGAGGGTGGATGGAGAAGAGGAGGGTGGATGGCGAAGTGGAGGGTGGATGGAGGAGAGGAGGGTGGATGGAGAAGAGGAGGGTGGATGGCGAAGAGGAGGGTGGATGGAGGAGAGGAGGGTGGATGGCGAAGAGGAGGGTGGATGGAGGAGAAGAGGGTGGATGAAGGAGAGGAGGGTGGATGGAGGAGAAGAGGGTGGATGGAGGAGGGTGGATGGAGGAGAGGAGGGTGGATGGAGGAGAAGAGGAGGGTGGATGGAGGAGAGGAGGGTGGATGGAGAAGAGGAGGGTGGATGGAGGAGAGGAGGGTGGATGGAGAAGTGGTGGGTGGATGGAGGAGAGGAGGGTGGATGGAGAAGAGGAGGGTGGATGGAGGAGAGGAGGGTGGATGGCGAAGAGGAGGGTGGATGGCGAAGAGGAGGGTGGATGGAGGAGAGGAGGGTGGATGAAGGAGAGGAGGGTGGATGGAGGAGAAGAGGGTGGATGGAGGAGAGGAGGGTGGATGGAGGAGAGGAGAGGAGGGTGGATGGAGGAGAAGAGGGTGGATGGAGGAGAGGAGGGTGGATGGAGAAGAAGAGGTGGATGAAGGAGGGTGGATGGAGGAGAGGAGGGTGGATGGAGAAGAAGAGGGTGGATGAAGGAGAGGAGTGTGGATGAAGGAGAGGAGGGTGGATGGAGGAGAAGAGGGTGGATGGAGGAGAGGAGGGTGGATGAAGGAGGGTGGATGGAGGAGAGGAGGGTGGATGGAGGAGAGGAGGGTGGATGGAGAAGAAGAGGGTGGATGAAGGAGAGGAGGGTGGATGAAGGAGAGGAGGGTAGATGGAGAAGAAGAGGGTGGATGAAGGAGAGGAGAGGAGGGTGGATGGCGAAGAGGAGGGTGGATGGAGGAGAGGAGGGTGGATGGAGAAGAAGAGGGTGGATGAAGGAGAGGAGGGTGGATGGAGGAGAAGAGGGTGGATGGAGGAGAGGAGGGTGGATGGAGGAGAAGAGGGTGGATGAAGGAGGGTGGATGGAGAAGAAGAGGGTGGATGAAGGAGAGGAGGGTGGATGAAGGAGAGGAGAAGAGGGTGGATGAAGGAGAGGAGGGTAGATGGAGGAGAAGAGGGTGGATGGAGGAGAAGAGGGTGGATGGAGGAGAAGAGGGTGGATGGAGGAGAAGAGGGTGGATGGAGGAGAAGAGGGTGGATGGAGAAGAGGAGGGTGGATGGAGGAGAAGAGGGTGGATGGAGGAGAAGAGGGTGGATGGAGGAGAGGAGGGTGGATGGAGGAGAGGAGGGTGGATGGAGGAGAAGAGGGTGGATGGAGGAGAAGAGGGTGGATGGAGGAGAAGAGGGTGGATGGAGGAGAAGAGGGTGGATGGAGGAGAAGAGGGTGGATGGAGGAGAGGAGGGTGGATGGAGGAGAAGAGGGTGGATGGAGGAGAAGAGGGTGGATGAAGGAGGGTGGATGAAGGGGTGGTTTTGATATTGTTGGATGGAGGAGAGGAGAAGAGGGTGGATGGAGGAGAGGAGAGGAGGGTGGATGGCGAAGAGGATGGTGGATGGAGGAGAAGAGGGTGGATGAAGGGGTGGTTTTGATATTGTTGGATGTATTTGTTTATTGACCCGTTGTTCCTCCTTTTTAACAGAGTCGTGACCAGGATCCCCCAGCTCCACCAGTGGACTAACAGCAGAACCAGACGGAACAGAACCGGAGAGAACCAGACGTTCTACTGGACAACCCAACATCTCCACCGGACGTTCTACTGGACAACCCAACATCTCCACCGGACGTTCTACTGGACAACCCAACATCTCCTCCAGACGTTCTACTGGACAACCCAACATCTCCACCGGACGTTCTACTGGACAACCCAACATCTCCACCAGACGTTCTGCCCGTTCTACGTTGGTACCCCGGAACCCAACAGCTTACTGCGACCTCCGACCCCTGTACATCACAATGCATTTCCTGTTTAATGCACTACTTTAGACTAGAGCCCTATGGGGTAGTGCACTACTTTAGACCAGAGCCCTATGGGGGTAGTGCACTACTTTAGACCAGAGCCCTATGGGGGTAGTGCACTACTTTAGACCAGAGCCCTATGGGGTAGTGCACTACTTTAGACCAGAGCCCTATGGGGGTAGTGCACTACTTTAGACCAGAGCCCTATGGGATAGTGCACTACTTTAGACCAGAGCCCTATGTGGGTAGTGCACTACTTTAGACCAGAGCCCTATGGGGGTAGTGCACTACTTTAGACCAGAGCCCTATGGGGGTAGTGCACTACTTTAGACCAGAGCCCTATGGGGGTAGTGCACTATATAGGTATATAGACTGGATCGGCCTTGTAACTAATCTAATTCAGAGGGGAATGTAGAGACTGGATCGGCCTTGTAACTAATCTAATTCAGAGGGGAATGTAGAGACTGGATCGGCCTTGTAACTAATCTAACTCAGAGGGGAATGTAGAGACTGGATCGGCCTTGTAACTAATCTAACTCAGAGGGGAATGTAGAGACTGGATCGGCCTTGTAACTAATCTAACTCAGAGGGGAATGTAGAGACTGGATCGGCCTTGTAACTAATCTAACTCAGAGGGGAATGTAGAGACTGGATCGGCCTTGTAACTAATCTAACTCAGAGGGGAATGTAGAGACTGGATCGGCCTTGTAACTAATCTAACTCAGAGGGGAATGTAGAGACTGGATCGGTCTTGTATACTGTCCTCTTTCCTCTGGGCATCACCGGCTGGGTCTCAGTTGGCCTTTCTAGTGCACTACATAGGGCTCTAGTCAGAATTAGTGCACTACATAGGGCTCTAGTCAGAATTAGTGCACTACATAGATTGGGGTGCAATTTGGGACTCAGACATTATTTTGTTATGGTCAACTAGCTAGTCACTAGTCATGTAGTTTATTGATTGGTCTGATCAACTAGCTTGTCATGTAGTTTATTGATTGAATCACTTAGCAACAAGAGAGGGGGAGGGGCTCTTCAGAATCAACACCCCGACATTCCGCGGTGATGTCACAATGGATCTGAGTGTAGCGCGTGTTGATGATGTCATAGTGTAAGTTCAACTGTGTTGTTGTGTAGTCAGGTCATGGGGTGTATTCATTATGTCTATTCTGTTGCAAAACTTTTTTTTGTTTTAACAACAAAAACGAACAAAAAATGTTTCACATCAGAAACTTTTTTTTTTTACTCCAGAGTTTCTATTGGACAAATGTTCGTCCCCCGTTTCGTTCTGTTTGTAAAATGGTTTGTTTGTAAAATGGTCTGTTTGTAAAATGGTAAACGGTTTCCGTTGCAAGACGTAATGAATACACCCCAGGGTTTTCTATTTGTTATCTGTCTGTTTTGAAGCCGATACGCCATTTTGAAAAAGCAATTTTATATTAACCCCCGACTCTCTCTCTGTTTGGTGTTGGGCAGAGTGAACGTGAACTTGTCTTCTCCCCAAAAATAGATCCCTATTCCCAGGGGGGGGTCCGAGGTAGGCAGGGGGGGGGGTCCGAGGCAGGTAGGGGGGGGGGGTCTGAGGTAGGCAGGGGGGGGGGGGTCCGAGGCAGGTAGGGGGGGTCTGAGGTAGGCAGGGGGGGGGGGGGGTCTGAGGTATGCAGGGGGGGGGGGGGTCTGAGGTAGGCAGGGGGGGGGGTCTGAGGTAGGCAGGGGGGGGGGGGTCCGAGGCAGGTAGGGGGGGTCTGAGGTAGGCAGGGGGGGGGGGTCTGAGGTAGGCAGGGGGGGTACGAGGCAGGCAGGGGGGGTCTGAGGTAGGGCGGGGGGGGGGTCTGAGGTAGGCAGGGGGGGTTCAGAGTTATACAGTATAGTGCACTACTATTCCCTATATACATTATAGTGCACTGCTTAGGCACCCTATTCCCTATATACAGTATAGTGCACTACATAGGCACCCTATTCCCTATATACAGTATAGTGTACTACTTAGGCACCCTATTCCCTATATACAGTATAGTGCACTACTTAGGCACCCTATTCCCCATATGCAGTATAGTGCAGTAATTAGGCACCCTATTCCCCATATACAGTATAGTGCACTACTTAGGCACCCTATTCCCCATATGCAGTATAGTGCAGTAATTAGGCACCCTATTCCCCATATACAGTATAGTGCACTACTTAGGCACCCTATTCCCCATATACAGTATAGTGCACTACTTAGGCACCCTATTCCCCATATACAGTATAGTGCACTACTTAGGCACCCTATTCCCTATATACAGTATAGTGCACTACTTAGGCACCCTATTCCCTATATACAGTATAGTGTACTACTTAGGCACCCTATTACCTATATACAATATAGTGCACTGCTTAGGCACCCTATTCCCTATATACAGTATAGTGCACTACTTAGGCACCCTATTCACTATATACAGTATAGTGCACTACTTAGGCACCCTATTCACTATATACAGTATAGTGCACTACTTAGGCACCCTATTCCCCATATACAGTATAGTGCACTACTTAGGCACCCTATTCCCTATATACAGTATAGTGCACTACTTAGGCACCCTATTCCCTATATACAGTATAGTGCACTACTTAGGCACCCTATTCCCTATATACAGTATAGTGCACTACTTAGGCACCCTATTCCCTATATACAGTATAGTGCACTACTTAGGCACCCTATTCCCTATATACAGTATAGTGCACTACTTAGGCACCCTATTCCCCATATACAGTATAGTGCACTACTTAGGCACCCTATTCCCTATATACAGTATAGTGTACTACTTAGGCACCCTATTCCCTATATACAGTGTAGTGCACTACTTAGGCACCCTATTCCCCATATACAGTATAGTGCACTGCTTAGGCACCCTATTCCCTATATACAGTATAGTGCACTGCGAATGCACCCTATTCCCTATATGCAGTATAGTGCACTACTTAGGCACCCTATTCCCCATATACAGTATAGTGCACTACTTAGGCACCCTATTCCCTATATACAGTATAGTGTACTACTTAGGCACCCTATTCCCTATATACAGTATAGTGCACTACTTAGGCACCCTATTCCCTATATACAGTATAGTGCACTACTTAGGCACCCTATTCCCCATATACAGTATAGTGCACTACTTAGGCACCCTATTCCCCATATACAGTATAGTGCACTACTTAGGCACCCTATTCCCTATATACAGTATAGTGCACTGCTTAGGCACCCTATTCCCCATATACAGTATAGTGTACTACTTAGGCACCCTATTATTTAACCAGGTAGGCTAGTTGAGAACACCTTTATTTAACCAGGTAGGCTAGTTGAGAACACCTTTATTTAACCAGGTAGGCTAGTTGAGAACACCTTTATTTAACCAGGTAGGCTAGTTGAGAACACCTTTATTTAACCAGGTAGGCTAGTTGAGAACACCTTTATTTAACCAGGTAGGCTAGTTGAGAACAAGTTCTCATTTGCAACTGCGACCTGGCCAAGATAAAGCATAGCAGTGTGAGCAGACAACAAAGAGTTACACATGGAGTAAACAATTAACAAGTTTGTAAGTAGAAACAGTAGAAAACAAAGGGGGAGTCTATATACAATGTGTGCAAAAGGCATGAGGAGGTAGGCAAATAATTACAATTTTGCAGATTAACACTGGAGTGATGAATGATCAGATGGTCATGTACAGGTAGAGATATTGGTGTGCAAAATAGCAGAAAAGTAAATAAATAAAAACAGTACGGGGATGAGGTAGGTGAAAAAGGGTGGGCTATTTACCAATAGACTATGTACAGCTGCAGCGATCGGTTAGCTGCTCAGATAGGGAACAGGTCTCTGGTCTATAGTAGTGTACTATATAGGGAATAGGGCTCTGGTCTATAGTAGTGTACTATATAGGGAATAGGGCTCTGGTCTATAGTAGTGTACTATATAGGGAATAGGGCTCTGGTCTATAGTAGTACCACTATATAGGGAACAGGTCTCTGGTCTATAGTAGTACCACTATATAGGGAACAGGTCTCTGGTCTATAGTAGTACCACTATATAGGGAATAGGGCTCTGGTCTATAGTAGTACCACTATATAGGGAATAGGGCTCTGGTCTATAGTAGTGCACTATATAGGGAATAGGGCTCTGGTCTATAGTTGTACCACTATATAGGGAATAGGGCTCTGGTCTATAGTAGTACCACTATATAGGGAACAGGTCTCTGGTCTATAGTAGTACCACTATATAGGGAACAGGGTCTATAGTAGTGTTCTATATAGGGAATAGGGCTCTGGTCTATAGTAGTACCACTATATAGGGAATAGGGCTCTGGTCTATAGTAGTACCACTATATAGGGAATAGGGTCTATAGTAGTACCACTATATAGGGAATAGGGCTCTGGTCTATAGTAGTACCACTATATAGGGAATAGGGTCTATAGTAGTACCACTATAATAGGGAATAGGGTCTATAGTAGTGTTCTATATAGGGAACAGGTCTAACAGAGAGAAAGGGCTTCAACTATGCACTTTACCTTCCAAAACAACAAATAAACTGTAATACCACAGCTTCCTGGTCCGCTGTCTGACTTCCTGTCTGTCTGTCTGACTTCCTGTCTGACTCCCAGTCTGTCTGTCTGACTCCCTCTGTGTCTGTCTGACTCCCAGTCTGTCTGTCTGACTTCCAGTCTGTCTGTCTGACTCCCAGTCTGTCTGTCTGACTCCCAGTCTGTCTGTCTGACTTCCTGACTGACTCCCAGTCTGTCTGTCTGACTTCCTGTCTGACTCCCAGTCTGTCTGCCTGACTCCCTGTGTGTCTGTCTGACTCCCTCTGTGTCTGTCTGACTCCCTCTGTGTCTGTCTGACTCCCAGTCTGTCTGTCTGACTTCCAGTCTGTCTGTCTGACTCCCAGTCTGTCTGTCTGACTCCCAGGGTGTCAATAGATAAAGGTATTGTGTGAACAAGGTTAACAACTCTCTGTCCTCATCTCAAATCCAACCTAATCATTCATGTCCTATTTGTCAAAGACATTTAAAAGCACATTTCAGTGATACTGTAATGATCCCAAATGGCACCCTGATTCCTACATAGTGCACTAGTTTGGACCAGAGCCCTATATAGGAGGCTATCTGGGACAGAAACAAATTCATTCCAGCTGAGCTCACCATGACAACACTGTATTGTTAATCTTTTTGAACCCTGCCCCAATCGCGATCTAACCATTAATGACGTCTCACTCGCTGGTTGGCTGTACGCGACGCAGAACCCCGGAAGACTTTACTTCGCCCAATTTGTACAAGGGTCGCCACTAGTTACCACAGACACAAGGTTTTAAAAAACGCAGCCTATTTCGTAAATTTCTCTTAATTAAAATGTTATTTGAAACCTTAACCATAATGCTAACCTTATACCTAACCCTAAATTAAGAGCAAACATCTCATTTTTGTATGAATTTATACAATATAGCCAATTTTGACTTTGTGACTGTGGCATCTAGTGGAAACCCAGCATAAAATGCAACATTACTGAGCTCTCATTTGTAACTAACGGGTTTAAGTACAGCAACTATCGACAAGCGACCCCTTCCTCACCCCCAAAGATCTTCAAAGCAACAATATTTCAGTGATCAATTTACATCGCGTCAGTAACAAGGAATACATCTGATTATACCGATAACGGAAGTGAGTTTTTTGCGAATTGGATTTTATCCGTGAGATCGGGTAGTTGTCTCCGCAGTGGTAAGTGTTTTACTACTAAATAGCTATGTAATTATTAATCAATTATAATAACGTTATAACTGTTACAGAAACCTTTGGACGCTCATATTTGTTGAGATTGACATCTCTCTCTCTCTGATTCACTTTAGTCGAGTAGAATAATCCAACCAAGGGTGCGTTCGAAAATTCAGTTTTCTGACCCTAACTTCGGTGCTTGACTAATGTTAATTTGCTAGCTACTTCAAAAGACACAAATGAGAGAACACCTCCAATCTGACACATTTTTACTCAACCAAGCAGAGCTGGTTCGGATGTTTTCATGTTACCCAGAGTGTTGGTGGACTGTAACTGTGCTGCTGGAAAACAATTTAAATGACTTTTTCTTTTTTCCCCCGACTGTTTACTGACACCGGCCATATTTAACGGGTGTTGATTGGTTCGTAAATTCATCCAGTGTTTCTGTGCTCTGCCACAATCAAGACGCCCTGAAAACGGAGTAGATAGCCAGAGTGAATTTACGAACGCACCCTAAATCAGAACGGAATTTTAAAAACATCCTGTATTAAACTGGTTTCCGACATTCTGGATTAATGCCTCGATGTCGGACTTCATCGTGAAAGTTGTTGTGCAGAGTTTAGCAGTGTAACGATCCTGGGTTTATAAACGCGGATATCGACTCTGCCACTTGAGTATATGCTCGGGGGCACGGTCGATATCACGCTGGACTTCGGGTTTAGATGGTTGAGGGTTCAAGTCCTGCTCCCTACCTGTTTCACTACAGTACTTTTACACACAGTTACGTAATAATCTCGTTTTCTTTTCCAACAACGTGCTCCGTTGCACAGACACAAAACCTTTATCCAAATAGGCTAACATTATACCACTATTTTTAAAATGAGCTATTTGGCTTCTATAGTTCCTTACTCAAGTGAGGGTCATATACTCTGAAGTTCAATTTGTCTCGTCTTTTCTAGTTTGTTTTATTAAGGTGCCTTCCCTCCAGGGAGTTGTTCCTTGCCAGTTGCCCACCAGGGTTGGGGAGTAATAGATTACATTGTAAATCCATTACTTTACCAGCAAACATATTGTAGTCAGATTACAAATAATCTTTGAAAAACTAGATGATTACTTTCAAGGATTAGTTTTAAATTCAGAAACGAGGTTTGGTGGACACTTTGGATTACATTTAGACAGTAACCTACCCTGGTTGGATTACATTTAGACAGTAACCAACCCTGGTTGGATTACATTTAGACAGTAACCAACCCTGGTTGGATTACATTTAGACAGTAACCAACCCTGGTTGGATTACATTTAGACAGTAACCAACCCTGGTTGGATTACATTTAGACAGTAACCTACCCTGGTTGGATTACATTTAGACAGTAACCTAACCAACCCTGGTTGGATTACATTTAGACAGTAACCTAACCAGCCCTGGTTGGATTACATTTAGACAGTAACCAACCCTGGTTGGATTACATTTAGACAGTAACCAACCCTGGTTGGATTACATTTAGACAGTAACCTACCCTGGTTGGATTACATTTAGACAGTAACCTACCCTGGTTGGATTACATTTAGACAGTAACCAACCCTGGTTGGATTACATTTAGACAGTAACCTAACCTACCCTGTTTGGATTACATTTAGACAGTAACCTAACCAACCCTGGTTGGATTACATTTAGACAGTAACCAACCCTGGTTGGATTACATTTAGACAGTAACCAACCCTGGTTGGATTACATTTAGACAGTAACCTAACCAGCCCTGGTTGGATTACATTTAGACAGTAACCTACCCTGGTTGGATTACATTTAGACAGTAACCTACCCTGGTTGGATTACATTTAGACAGTAACCTACCCTGGTTGGATTACATTTAGACAGTAACCTACCCTGGTTGGATTACATTTAGACAGTAACCTACCCTGGTTGGATTACATTTAGACAGTAACCTAACCTACCCTGGTTGGATTACATTTAGACAGTAACCTAACCTACCCTGGTTGGATTACATTTAGACAGTAACCTAACCAACCCTGGTTGGATTACATTTAGACAGTAACCTAACCAACCCTGGTTGGATTACATTTAGACAGTAACCTAACCAACCCTGGTTGGATTACATTTAGACAGTAACCTAACCAACCCTGGTTGGATTACATTTAGACAGTAACCTAACCAACCCTGGTTGGATTACATTTAGACAGTAACCAACCCTGGTTGGATTACATTTAGACAGTAACCAACCCTGGTTGGATTACATTTAGACAGTAACCTAACCAACCCTGGTTGGATTACATTTAGACAGTAACCAACCCTGGTTGGATTACATTTAGACAGTAACCAACCCTGGTTGGATTACATTTAGACAGTAACCTACCCTGGTTGGATTACATTTAGACAGTAACCTAACCAACCCTGGTTGGATTACATTTAGACAGTAACCTAACCAGCCCTGGTTGGATTACATTTAGACAGTAACCAACCCTGGTTGGATTACATTTAGACAGTAACCAACCCTGGTTGGATTACATTTAGACAGTAACCTACCCTGGTTGGATTACATTTAGACAGTAACCTACCCTGGTTGGATTACATTTAGACAGTAACCTACCCTGGTTGGATTACATTTAGACAGTAACCTACCCTGGTTGGATTACATTTAGACAGTAACCTACCCTGGTTGGATTACATTTAGACAGTAACCTAACCTACCCTGGTTGGATTACATTTAGACAGTAACCTAACCTACCCTGGTTGGATTACATTTAGACAGTAACCTAACCAACCCTGGTTGGATTACATTTAGACAGTAACCTAACCAGCCCTGGTTGGATTACATTTAGACAGTAACCAACCCTGGTTGGATTACATTTAGACAGTAACCTACCCTGGTTGGATTACATTTAGACAGTAACCTACCCTGGTTGGATTACATTTAGACAGTAACCTACCCTGGTTGGATTACATTTAGACAGTAACCTAACCTACCCTGGTTGGATTACATTTAGACAGTAACCTAACCAACCCTGTTGGATTACATTTAGACAGTAACCTAACCAACCCTGGTTGGATTACATTTAGACAGTAACCTAACCAACCCTGGTTGGATTACATTTAGACAGTAACCTAACCAACCCTGGTTGGATTACATTTAGACAGTAACCTAACCAACCCTGGTTGGATTACATTTAGACAGTAACCTAACCAACCCTGGTTGGATTACATTTAGACAGTAACCTAACCAACCCTGGTTGGATTACATTTAGACAGTAACCAACCCTGGTTGGATTACATTTAGACAGTAACCTAACCAACCCTGGTTGGATTACATTTAGACAGTAACCTAACCAACCCTGGTTGGATTACATTTAGACAGTAACCTAACCAGCCCTGGTTGGATTACATTTAGACAGTAACCTGCCCAACCCTGGTTGGATTACATTTAGACAGTAACCAACCCTGGTTGGATTACATTTAGACAGTAACCACCCTGGATGGATTACATTTAGACAGTAACCAACCCTGGTTGGATTACATTTAGACAGTAACCAACCCTGGTTGGATTACATTTAGACAGTAACCTAACCTACCCTGGTTGGATTACATTTAGACAGTAACCTGCCCAACCCTGGTTGGATTACATTTAGACAGTAACCAACCCTGGTTGGATTACATTTAGACAGTAACCAACCCTGGATGGATTACATTTAGACAGTAACCAACCCTGGTTGGATTACATTTAGACAGTAACCTAACCAACCCTGGTTGGATTACATTTAGACAGTAACTTA
>NW_022261984.1:15395008-15435008 GCF_002021735.2 Oncorhynchus kisutch
TAACCTCTCAGTCCGTACCCACCACTCCATCTCCTCCCCTCATCATAACCTCTCAGTCCGTACCCACCACTCCTCCCCTCGTCATAACCTCTCAGTCCGTACCACCACTCCATCTCCTCCCCTCGTCATAACCTCTCAGTCCGTACCCACCACTCCATCTCCTCCCCTCGTCATAACCTCTCAGTCCGTACCCACCACTCCATCTCCTCCCCTCGTCATAACCTCTCAGTCCGTACCCACCACTCCATCTCCTCCCCTTGTCATAACTCTCAGTCCGTACCCACCACTCCTCCCCTCGTCATAACCTCTCAGTCCGTACCCACCACTCCATCTCCTCCCCTCGTCATAACCTCTCAGTCCGTACCCACCACTCCTCCCCTCGTCATAACCTCTCAGTCCGTACCCACCACTCCTCCCCTCGTCATAACCTCTCAGTCCGTACCCACCACTCCATCTCCTCCCCTCGTCATAACCTCTCAGTCCGTACCCACCACTCCATCTCCTCCCCTCGTCATAACCTCTCAGTCCGTACCCACCACTCCATCTCCTCCCCTCGTCATAACCTCTCAGTCCGTACCCACCACTCCATCTCCTCCCCTCGTCATAACCTCTCAGTCCGTACCCACCACTCCATCTCCTCCCCTCGTCATAACCTCTCAGTCCGTACCCACCACTCCTCCCCTCGTCATAACCTCTCAGTCCGTACCCACCACTCCTCCCCTCGTCATAACCTCTCAGTCCGTACCCACCACTCCTCCCTCGTCATAACCTCTCAGTGCCGTTACCCACCACTCCTCCCCTCGTCATAACCTCTCAGTCCGTACCCACCACTCCCTCCCCTCGTCATAACCTCTCAGTCCGTACCCACCACTCCATCTCCTCCCCTCGTCATAACCTCTCAGTCCGTACCCACCACTCCATCTCCTCCCCTCGTCATAACCTCTCAGTCCGTACCCACCACTCCTCCCCTCGTCATAACCTCTCAGTCCGTACCCACCACTCCTCCCCTCGTCATAACCTCTCAGTCCGTACCACCACTCCATCTCCTCCTCTCGTCATAACCTCTCAGTCCGTACCCACACTCCATCTCCTCCCCTCGTCATAACCTCTCAGTCCGTACCCACCACTCCATCTCCTCCCCTCGTCATAACCTCTCAGTCCGTACCCACCACTCTCCCCTCGTCATAACCTCTCAGTCCGTACCCACCACTCCTCCCCTCGTCATAACCTCTCAGTCCGTACCCACCACTCCATCTCCTCCCCTCGTCATAACCTCTCAGTCCGGTACCCACCACTCCATCTCCGTCCCCTCGTCATAATCCTCTCAGTCCGTACCCACCACTCCTCCCCTCGTTCATAACCCTCTCAGTCCGTACCCACCACTCCATCTCCTCCTCTCGTCATAACCTCTCAGTCCGTACCCACCACTCCTCCCCTCGTCATAACCTCTCAGTCCGTACCCACCACTCCATCTCCTCCCCTCGTCATAACCTCTCAGTCCCGTACCCACCACTCCTCCCCTCGTCATAACCTCTCAGTCCGTACCACCAACTCCTCCCCTCGTCATAACCTCTCAGTCCGTACCCACCACTCCATCTCCTCCCCTCGTCATAACCTCTCAGTCCGTACCCACCACTCCTCCCCTCGTCATAACCTCTCAGTCCGTACCCACCACTCCATCTCCTCCCCTCGTCATAACCTCTCAGTCCGTACCCACCACTCCTCCCCTCGTCATAACCTCTCAGTCCGTACCCACCACTCCATCTCCTCCCCTCGTCATAACCTCTCAGTCCGTACCCACCACTCCTCCCCTCGTCATAACCTCTCAGTCCGTACCCACCACTCCATCTCCTCCTCTCGTCATAACCTCTCAGTCCGTACCCACCACTCCATCTCCTCCCCTCGTCATAACCTCTCAGTCCGTACCCACCACTCCTCCCCTCGTCATAACCTCTCAGTCCGTACCCACCACTCCTCCCCTCGTCATAACCTCTCAGTCCGTACCCACCACTCCTCCCCTCGTCATAACCTCTCAGTCCGTACCCACCACTCCTCCCCTCGTCATAACCTCTCAGTCCGTACCCACCACTCCATCTCCTCCTCTCGTCATAACCTCTCAGTCCGTACCCACCACTCCATCTCCTCCTCTCGTCATAACCTCTCAGTCCGTACCCACCACTCCATCTCCTCCCCTCGTCATAACCTCTCAGTCCGTACACACGTTGAAGTCCACAGTAAATATTCTCTGTTGTCCCCTGGTTAGTCTCCTCTGGCCTGTTATATATACATACTGGCTTTTCATTTTAATGTGTGATTCTATAGTTTATCTTGACCATGTAAAGGGAAAGAGACAAATAAAATGTATTATTAGGGACCGAGTCAGGGTGCAGGAGGGTGGCCGGTACCTAGTCAGGGTGCAGGAGGGTGACCGGTACCTAGTCAGGGTGCAGGAGGGTGGCCGGTACCTAGTCAGGGTGCAGAGGTGGCCGGTACCTAGTCCAGGGTGCAGGAGGTGGCCGGTACCTAGTCGGGGTGCAGGAGGGTGGCCGGTACCTAGTCAGGGTGCAGGAGGGTGGCCGGTACCTAGTCGGGGTGCAGGAGGTGGCGGTACCTAGTCAGGGTGCAGGAGGGTGGCCGGTACCTAGTCGGGGTGCAGGAGGGTGGCCGGTACCTAGTCAGGGTGCAGGAGGGTGGCCGGTACCTAGTCGGGGTGGCAGGAGGGTGGCCGGTACCTAGTCAGGTGCAGGAGGGTGGCCCGGTACCTAGTCAGGGTGCAGGAGGGTGGCCCGGTAACCCTAGTCATGGGTGCCGGAGGGTGACGTCCTAGTCAGGGTGCAGGAGGGTGGCCGGTACCTAGTCAGGGTGCAGGAGGGTGGCCGGTACCTAGTCAGGGTTGCAGGAGGGTGGCCGGTACCTAGTCAGGGTGCAGGAGGCGTGGACCGGTACCTAGTCAGGGTGCAGGAGGGTGGCCGGTACCTAGTCAGGGTGCAGGAGGGTGAACCGGTACTAGTCAGGGTGCAGGAGGGTGACCGGTACCTAGTCAGGGTGCAGGAGGGTGGCCGGTACCTTAGCAGGGTGGCAGGAGGTGGGCCGGTACCTAGTCAGGGTGCAGGAGGGTGGCCGGTACCTAGTCAGGGTGCAGGAGGGTGGCCGGTACCTAGTCAGGGTGCAGGAGGGTGGCCGGTACCTAGTCAGGGTGCAGGAGGGTGACCGTACCTAGTCAGGGTGCAGGAGGGTGCCGTACCCTAGTCCAGGGTGCAGGAGGGTGGCCGGTACCTAGTCAGGGTGGCAGGAGGTGACCGGTACCTAGTCAGGGTGCAGGAGGGTGACCGGTACCTAGTCAGGGTGCAGGAGGGTGGCCGGTACCTAGTCAGGGTGCAGGAGGGTGGCCGGTACCTAGTCAGGGTGCAGGAGGGTGGCGGTACCTAGTCAGGGTGCAGGAGGGTGGCCGGTACCTAGTCCAGGGTGCAGGAGGGTGGCCGGTACCTAGTCAGGGTGCAGGAGGGTGGCCCGGTACCTAGTCAGGGTGCAGGAGGGTGGCCGGTACCTAGTCAGGGTGCATGAGGGTGGCCGGTACCTAGTCAGGGTGCATGAGGGTGGCCGGTACCTAGTCAGGGTGCAGGAGGGTGGCCGGTACCTAGTCAGGGTGCAGGAGGGTGGCCGGTACCTAGTCAGGGTGCAGGAGGGTGGCCGGTACCTAGTCAGGGTGCAGGAGGGTGGCCGGTACCTAGTCAGGGTGCAGGAGGGTGGCCGGTACCTAGTCAGGGTGCAGGAGGGTGGCCCGGTACCTAGTCAGGGTGCAGGAGGGTGGCCCGGTACCTAGTCAGGGTGCAGGAGGGTGGCCGGTACCTAGTCAGGGTGCAGGAGGGTGGCCGGTACCTAGTCAGGGGTGCAGGAGGGTGGCCGGTACCTAGTCAGGGTGCAGGAGGGTGGCCGGTACCTAGTCAGGGTGCAGGAGGGTGGCGGTACCTAGTCGGGTGGCAGGAGGGTGACCGGTACCTAGTCTGGGTGCAGGAGGGTGGCCGGTACCTAGTCAGGGTGCAGGAGGGTGACCGGTACCTAGTCAGGGTGCAGGAGGGTCACCGGTACCTAGTCAGGGTGCAGGAGGGTGACAGGTACCTAGTCAGGGTGCAGGAGAGGGTGACCGGTACCTAGTCAGGGTGCAGGAGAGGGTGACCGGTACCTAGTCAGGGTGCAGGAGGGTGACAGGTACCTAGTCAGGGTGCAGGAGAGGGTGACAGGTACCTAGTCAGGGTGCAGGAGGGTCGCCGGTACCTAGTCAGGGTGCAGGAGGGTCGCCGGTACCTAGTCAGGGTGCAGGAGGGTCACCGGTACCTAGTCAGGGTGCAGGAGGGTCACCGGTACCTAGTCAGGGTGCAGGAGGGTGACCGGTACCGAGTCACGGTGCAGGAGAGGGTCACCAGTACCTAGTCAGGGTGCAGGAGGGTACCGGTACCTAGTCAGGGTGCAGGAGGGTCACTGGTACCTAGTCAGGGTGCAGGAGGGTCACCGGTACCTAGTCAGGGTGCAGGAGGGTGACCGGTACCTAGTCAGGGTGCAGGAGGGTCGCCGGTACCTAGTCAGGGTGCAGGAGGGTCACCGGTACCTAGTCAGGGTGCAGGAGGGTGACCGGTACCTAGTCAGGGTGCAGGAGAGGGTCGCCGGTACCTAGTCAGGGTGCAGGAGGGTCGCCGGTACCGAGTCACGGTGCAGGAGAGGGTCACCGGTACCTAGTCAGGGTGCAGGAGGGTCACCGGTACCTAGTCAGGGTGCAGGAGGGTCACCGGTACCTAGTCAGGGTGCAGGAGGGTCACCGGTACCTAGTCAGGGTGCAGGAGGGTGACCGGTACCTAGTCAGGGTGCAGGAGGGTCGCCGGTACCTAGTCAGGGTGCAGGAGGGTCACCGGTACCTAGTCAGGGTGCAGGAGAGGGTCTCTCTTTAGAATGTTGTTTACATACATCTCGAATAACGTTCCAACCGGAGAATTAGAATGACTTCAGATGACCGGTGTTGAACACAGGTGCTTCCCCTGTGAACGCGCATGGTGAAAGCATGGTCCACTCATGGCTGTGGTGACTATTTCCTGTCTCATTCGACCCCCCCTTCACATTAGAGTCATCAGACAATGTTCTATTGACTGTTGACATCTAGTGGAAGGGGTAGGAAGTGAAAACTCATCCATATCTCGCTGTAATTTCAATGAGACCTTGGTTGAAAATCTGCCACCCCCAGAAAAAAAACCAGGAAGTGGAGTTTCTGAGGTTTTTGCACGCTATATGAGTTCTGTTATATTCGCAGACATCATTCAAACAGTTTTAGAACCTTCAGAGTTTTCTATCCCATAATAATATGCAAATATTAGCAACTATGACTGAGGAGCAGGCCATTTGATATGGGCACCTTTCATCCAAGCTACTCAATACTGCCCCTGCAGCAATAAAAAGTTAACTCATTATTTGCATGTGTAAAGATAGTTACAACATGATAGTGCTTGCTTTGTTCTCCAACTCATCTTGTGCTCTTTCTGTCATCCTGTGAACCCCGTTCATTGCTGCTCACAGCTATATTTATTATTTCACCTCCTTCCTTTTCTCCCTCCCTCCTTCCTCTTCACCTCCCTTTCCCTCCCTCTCCCTCCTCCTCCCCCTCTCCCTCCTTCCTCTTCCCCTCCCCTTCTCCCTCCTCCTCCCCTCTCCCTCCTTCTCCTCCCCTCTCCCAACCTCTCTCCTCCCTCCCTCTCCCTCCTCCTCCTCCCCCTCTCCCTCCTCTTTCCTCCTCCCTCTCCCTCCTTCCCTCTCTCCAGGTGATTGATATGAACGAGTACCAACGGAGGAGGTTTGCGTGTCGTATCATTGACTGTCTGTTTAACACAGTTGACAGGGAAGAAGATCGCCCTGCTGGGATTCTCCTTTAAGAAAGACACTGAGACACCAGGTATCTATTTCCTATCTTCTATTTCTTCTCCTCTCCTCCTCGTTCCCCTCTCTCCTCTCCTCCTCGTTCCCTCTCTCCTCTCCTCCATTCCCTCTCTTCCTCCTCGTTCCCTCTCTTCCTCCTCGTTCCCTCTCTTCCTCTCGTTCCTCTCTTCCTCCTTGTTCCCTCTCTTCCTCCTCGTTCCCTCTCTTCCTCCTCGTTCCTCTCTTCCTCCTCGTTCCTCTCTTCCTCCTCGTTCCCTCTCTCCTCTCCTCCTCGTTCCCTCTCTTCCTCCTCGTTCCCTCTCTTCCTCCTCGTTCCCTCTCTTCTCTCGTTCCCTCCTTCCTCCTCGTTCCCTCTCTTCCTCTCGTTCCCTCTCTCCTCTCCTCCTCGTTCCTCTCTTCCTCCTCGTTCCCTCTCTCCTCCTCCTCGTTCCCTCTTCTCCTCTCCCCTCGTTCCCTCTCTTCCTCCTCGTTCCCTCTCTCCTCTCCTCCTCGTTCCTCTCTTCCTCCTCGTTCCCTCTCTTCCTCCTCGTTCCCTCTCTTCCCTCCTCGTTCCCTCTCTTCCTCCTCGTTCCCTCTCCTCTCCTCCTCGTTCCCTCTCTTCCTTCCTCCTCGTTCCCCTCTCTTCCTCCTCGTTCCCTCTTCTTCCTCTCCTCCTCGTTTCCTGCTCTTCCTCCTCGTTCCCGCTGCTTCCTCCTCGTTCACTCTCTTCCTCCTCCGTTCCCTCTCTTCCTCCTCCTCATTCCCTCTCTCCTCCTCGTTCCTCTCTTCCTCCTCGTTCCCTCTCTCCCCCCTTCGTTCCCTCTCTTCCTGCCTCGTTCCCGTCTCTTCCTCCATCGTTCCCTCTCTCCTCCTCGTTCCCTCTCTCCTCCTAGTTCCCTCTCCTCTCCTCCTCGTTCCCTCTCTTTCCTCCTTCGTTCCCCTCTCTCCTGCTCCTCCTCGTTTCCTCTCTCCTCCTCGTTCCCTCTCTTCCTCCTCGTTCCCTCTCTTCCTCTTCCTCCTCGTTCCCCTCTCCTTCCTCTCTTCTCCTCATTCCCTCTCTTCCTCCTCGTTCCCTCTCTTCCCTCCTCGTTCCCTCTCCCCTCCTCGTTCCCTCTCTTCCTCCTCGTTCCCTCTCTTCCTCCTCGTTCCCTCTCTTCCCTCTCTTCTCCTCGTCCCTCTCTCTCCTCGTTCCCTCTCTTCCTCCTCGTTCCCTCTCTTCCCTCCTCCTCGTTCCCTCTCTTCCTTCCTCCTCGTTCCCGCCCCCCTCTCCTTCTCCCCTCGTTCCCTCTCTCCTCTCTCCTCGTTCCCTCTCTTCCTCCTCGTTCCCCTCCTCTCCTCCTCGTTCCCTCTCTTCCTCCTCGTTCCCTCCTCTCCTCCTCGTTCCCTCTCTCCTCTCCTCCCTCATTCCCTCTCTCCTCTCCTCCTCGTTCCCTCTCTCCTCTCCTCCCGTCCTCTCTCCTCTCCTCTCGTTCCCTCTCTCCTCTCCTCCTCGTTCCCTCTCTCCTCTCCTCCCGTCCTCGTTCCCCTCTCTCGCCTCTCCTCCTCGTTCCCTCTCTTCCGTCCTCGTTCCCTCTCTTCCTCCTCGTTCCCTCTCTTCCTCCTCGTTCCTCTCTCTCTCTTCCTCCTCGTTCCCTCTCCTCTCCTCCTCGTTCCCTCTCCTCTCCTCCTCGTTCCCTCTCTTCCTCCTCGTTCCCTCTCTCCTCCTCGTGTCCCTTCTCTTCCTCCTCGTTCCCTCTCTCCCTCCTCGTTCCCCTCTCCCTCCTCGTTCCTCTTTCCTCTCGTTCCCTCTCTCCTCCTCGTTCCTCTCTTCCTCCTCGTTCCCTCTCCTCTTCCTCTCGTTCCCTCTCCTCTCCTCCTCGTTCCCTCTCTTCCTCCTCGTTCCCTTCTCTTCCTCCTCGTTCCCTCTCTCCTCTCCTCCTCGTTCCCTCTCTCCTCTCCTCCTCGTTCCCTCTCTCCTCTCCTCCTCGTTCCCTCTCTCCTCTCCTCCTCGTTCCCTCTCTTCCTCCTCGTTCCCTCTCTTCCTCCTCGTTCCCTCTCTTCCTCTCGCTCCCTCTCTCCTCCTCGCTCCCTCTCTTCCTCCTCGTTCCCTCTCTTCCTCCTCGTTCCCTCTCGTTCCTCCTCGTTCCCTCTCTTCCTCCTCGTTCTCTCTTCCTCCTCGTTCCCCTCTCTCCTCTCCTCCGTCGTTCCCTCTCTTCCTCTTCGTTCCCTCTCTCCTCTCCTCCTCGTTCCCTCTCTGCCTCCTCGTTCCCTCTTTTCCTCCTCGTTCCCTCTCTTCCTCCTCGTTCCCTCTCTTCCTCCTCGTTCCCTCTCCTCTCCTCCTCGTTCCCTCTCTTCCTCCTCGTTCCCTCTCTTCCTCCTCGTTCCCTCTCTTCCTCCTCGTTCCCTCTCTCCTCTCCTCCTCGTTCCCTCTCTCCTCTCCTCCTCGTTCCCTCTCCTCTCCTCCTCGTTCCCTCTCCTCTCCTCCTCGTTCCCTCTCCTTCCTCCTCGTTCCCTCTCCCTCTCCTCCTCGTTCCCTCTCCTCTCCTCCTCGTTCCCTCTCCTCTCCTCTCCTCCTCGTTCCCTCTCTTCCTCTCGTTCCCTCTCTTCCTCCTCGTTCCCTCTCTTCCTCCTCGTTCCCTCTCCTCTTCCTCCTCGTTTCCCTCTCTTCCCTCCTCGTTCCCTCTCTCCTCCTCGTTCCCTCTCTTCCTCCTCGTTCCCTCTCTCCTCTCCTCCTCGTTCCCTCTCCTCTCCTCCTCGTTCCCTCTCCTCTCCTCCTCGTTCCCTCTCCTCTCCTCCTCGTTCCCTCTCTTCCTCCTCGTTCCCTCTCTTCCTCCTCGTTCCCTCTCTTCCTCCTCGTTCCCTCTCTTCCTCCTCGTTCCCTCTCCTCTTCCTCCTCGTTCCCTCTCCTCTTCCTCCTCGTTCCCTCTCCTCTTCCTCCTCGTTCCCTCTCTTCCTCCTCGTTCCCTCTTTTCCTCCTCGTTCCCTCTCTTCCTCCTCGTTCCCTCTCTTCCTCCTCGTTCCCTCTCTTCCTCCTCGTTCCCTCTCTCCTCTCCCTCCTCGTTCCCTCTCTCCCCTCCTCCTCGTTCCCTCTCTCCTCTCCTCCTCGTTCCCTCTCTCCTCTCCTCCTCGTTCCTCTTTCCCTCTCTCCTCCTCCTCGTTCCCTCTCCTCTCCTCCTCGTTCCCTCTCTTCCTCCTCGTTCCCTCTCTTCCTTCCTCCTCGTTCCCTCTCTTCCTCCTCGTTCCCTCTCTTCCTCCTCGTTCCTCTCTTTCCTCCTCGTTCCCTCTCTTCCCCTCCTCGTTCCCTCTCCTCTCCCTCCTCCTCGTTCCCTCTCTTCCTCCTCGTTCCCTCTCTTCCTCCTCGTTCCCTCTCTTCCTCCTCGTTCCCTCTCTCCTCTCCTCCTCGTTCCCTCTCTTCCTCCTCGTTTCCCTCTCTCCTCTCCTCCTCGTTCCCTCTCTCTCCTCCTCGTTCCCTCTCCTCTCCTCCTCCTCGTTCCCTCTCTCCTCTCCTCCTCGTTCCCTCTCTCCTCTCCTCCTCGTTCCCTCTCTCCTCTCCTCCTCGTTCCCTCTCTCCTCTCCTCCTCGTTCCCTCTCTTCCTCCTCGTTCCCTCTCTTCCTCCTCGTTCCCTCTCTTCCTCCTCGTTCCCTCTCTTCCTCCTCATTCCCTCTCCTCTCCTCCTCGTTCCCTCTCTTCCTCCTCGTTCCCTCTCTCCTCTCCTCCTCGTTCCCTCTCTTCCTCCTCGTTCCCTCTCTCTTCCTCCTCGTTCCCTCTCTCCTCTCCTCCTCGTTCCCTCTCCTCTCCTCCTCGTTCCCCTCTCTTCCTCCTCGTTCCCTCTCTTCCTCCTCGTTCCCTCTCTTCCTCCTCGTTCCCTCTCTTCCTCCTCGTTCCCTCTCCTCTTCCTCCTCGTTCCCCTCTCTTCCTCCTCGTTCCCTCTCTTCCTCCTCGTTCCCTCTCTTCCTCCTCGTTCCCTCTCCTCTTCCTCCTCGTTCCCTCTCCTCTCCTCCTCGTTCCTCTCTTCCTCCTCGTTCCCTCTCTTCCTCCTCGTTCCCTCTCTCCTCTCCTCCTCGTTCCCTCTCTCCTCTCCTCCTCGTTCCCTCTCTCCTCTCCTCCTCGTTCCCTCTCTCCTCCTCGTTCCCTCTGCTCCTCTCCTCCTCGTTCCCTCTCTCCTCTCCTCCTCGTTCCCTCTCTTCCTCCTCGCTCCCTCTCTTCCTCCTCGCTCCCTCTCTTCCTCCTCGTTCCCTCTCTTCCTCCTCGTTCCCTCTCTTCCTCCTCGTTCCCTCTCTTCCTCCTCGTTCCCTCTCTTCCTCCTCGTTCCCTCTCTCCTCTCCTCCTCGTTCCCTCTCTTCCTCCTCGTTCCCTCTCTCCTCTCCTCCTCGTTCCCTCTCTGCCTCCTCGTTCCCTCTTTTCCTCCTCGTTCCCTCTCTTCCTCCTCGTTCCCTCTCTTCCTCCTCGTTCCCTCTCTTCCTCCTCGTTCCCTCTCTTCCTCCTCGTTCCCTCTCTCCTCTCCTCCCTCGTTCCCTCTCTCCTCTCCTCCTCGTTCCCTCTCCTCTCCTCCTCTGTCCCTCTCCTCTCCTCCTCGTCCCTCTCCTCTCCTCTCCTCCTCGTCCCTCTCTCCTCCTCGTTCCCTCTCTTCCTCCTCGTTCCCTCTCTTCCTCCTCGTTCCCTCTCTTCCTCCGTCGTTCCCTCTCTCTCCTCGTTCCCTCTCTCCTCTCCTCCTCGTTCCCTCTCCTCTCCTCCTCGTTCCCTCTCCTCTCCTCCTCGTTCCCTCTCCTCTCCTCTCCTCCTCGTTCCCTCTCTTCCTCCTCGTTCCCCTTCTCTTCCTCCTCCGTTCCCTCTCTTCCTCCTCGTTCCCTCTCTTCCTCCTCGTTCCCTCTCCTCTTCCTCCTCGTTCCCTCTCTTCCTCCTCGTTCCCTCTCTCCTCCTCGTTCCCTCTCATTCCTCCTCGTTCCCTCTCCTCTTCCTCCTCGTTCCCTCTCTTCCTCCTCGGTTCCCTCTCTTCCTCCTCGTTCCCTCTCTTCCTCCTCGTTCCCTCTCTTCCTCCTCGTTCCCTCTCCTCTTCCTCCTCGTTCCCTCTCTTCCTCCTCGTTCCCTCTCCTCCTCCCTTTCCTCGCTTCCCTCTCTCCTTCCTCCCGTTCCTCTCTCCTCTGCCTCCTCTTCCCTCTCCTCTCCTCCTCGTTCCCTCTCCTCTCCTCCTCGTTCCCTCTCCTCTCCTCCTCGTTCCCTCTCCTCTCCTCCTCGTTCCCTCTCCTCTCCTCCTCGTTCCCTCTCTTCCTCCTCGTTCCTCTCTTCCTCCTCGTTCCCTCTCCTCTTCCTCCTCGTTCCCTCTCCTCTTTCCTCCTCGGTTCCCTCTCCTCTTCCTCCTCGTTCCCTCTCCTCTTCCTCCTCGTTCCCTCTCCTCTTCCTCCTCGTTCCCTCTCCTCTTCCTCCTCGTTCCCTCTCTTCCTCCTCGTTCCCTCTCTTCCTCCTCGTTCCCTCTCTTCCTCCTCGTTCCCTCTCTTCCTCCTCGTTCCCTCTCTTCCTCCTCGTCCTCTCTCCTCTCCTCTCGTCCCTCCTCTCGCTCTCTCCCTCTCTCCTCTCCTCCTCGTTTCCCTCTCCTCTCCTCCTCGTTCCCTCTCTTCCTCCTCGTTCCTCTCTTCCTCCTCGTTCCCTTTCTCTCCTCGTTCCCTCTCTTCCTCCTCGTTCCCTCTCTTCCTCCTCGTTCCCTCTCTTCCTCCTCGTTCCCTCTCTTCCTCCTCGTTCCCTCTCTTCCTCCTCGTCCCTCTCTCCTCTCCTCCTCGTTCCCTCTCCTCTCCTCCTCGTTCCCTCTCCTCTCCTCCTCGTTCCCTCTCCTCTCCTCCTCGTTCCCTCTCCTCTCCTCCTCGTTCCCTCTCCTCTCCTCCTCGTTCCCTCTCTTCTCCTCGTTCCCTCTCTCCTCTCCTCCTCGTTCCCTCTCCTCTCCTCCTCGTTCCCTCTCCTCTCCTCCTCGTTCCCTCTCTTCCTCCTCGTTCCCTCTCTTCCTCCTCGTTCCCTCTCTTCCTCCTCGTTCCCTCTCTTCCTCCTCGTTCCCTCTCTTCCTCCTCGTTCCCTCTCCTCTTCCTCCTCGTTCCCTCTCTTCCTCCTCGTTCCCTCTCCTCTTCCTCCTCGTTCCCTCTCCTCTTCCTCCTCGTTCCTCTCCTCTCCTCCTCGTTCCCTCTCTTCCTCCTCGTTCCCTCTCTCCTCTCCTCCTCGTTCCCTCTCCTCTCCTCCTCGTTCCCTCTCCTCTCCTCCTCGTTCCCTCTCTTCCTCCTCGTTCCTCTCCTCTCCTCCTCGTTCCCTCTCTTCCTCCTCGCTCCCTCTCTTCCTCCTCGCTCCCTCTCTTCCTCCTCGTTCCCTCTCTTCCTCCTCGTTCCCTCTCTTCCTCCTCGTTCCCTCTCTTCCTCCTCGTTCCCTCTCTCCTCTCCTCCTCGTTCCCTCTCTTCCTCCTCGTTCCCTCTCTTCCTCCTCGTTCCCTCTCTTCCTCCTCGTTCCCTCTCTTCTCTTTCTTCTCTTGTTGAAACATCCATTCCTTTTCTTTCTCTCGCTCTCTCTCAATTCAAGGGTCTTTATTTTAATGGGAAACTTAGATGAGTAGATGATAAACTAAAGTGAAATAAACAATATCAAACTACCAGTAAACATTACACTCACAGAAGTTCCAAAAGAATAAAGACATTTCAAATGTCATATTATCTCTATATACATATTATCTCTGTATGATGTAACACATCTCTCTCTGTATCTCTCTCATATTATCTCTATATACATATTATCTCTGTATGATGTAACACATCTCTCTCTGTATCTCTCTCATATTATCTCTATATACATATTATCTCTGTATGATGTAACACATCTCTCTCTGTCTCTCTCTCATATTATCTCTATATACATATTATCTCTGTATGATGTAACACATCTCTCTCTGTATCTCTCTCATATTATCTCTATATACATATTATCTCTGTATGATGTAACACATCTCTCTCTGTATCTCTCTCATATTATCTCTATATACATATTATCTCTGTATGATGTAACACATCTCTCTCTGTATCTCTCTCATATTATCTCTATATACATATTATCCATATTATCTCTGTATACAGTGTTGTAACGATGTGCAAATATAGAAGCATAAATATGGGTTGTATTTACAATGGTGTTTGTTCTTCACTGGTTGCCCTTTTCTTGTGGCAACAGGTCACAAATCTTGCTGCTGTGATGTCCTCATGTGGTATTTCACCCAGTAGATGTGGGAGTTTATCAAATTTGGAATTGTTTTCTAATTCTTTGTGGGTCTGTGTAATCTGAGGGAAATATGTGTCTCTAATATGGTCATACATTGGGCAGGAGGTTAGGAGGTGCAGCTCAGTTTCCACCTCATTTTGTGGGCAGTGAGCACATAGCCTGTCTTCTCTTGAGAGCCAGGTCTGCCTACGGCGGCCTTTCTCAATAGCAAGGCTATGCTCACTGAGTCTGTACATAGTCAAAGCTTTCCTTAAGTTTGGGTCAGTCACAGTGGTCAGGTATTCTGCCGCTGTGTATTCTCTATTTAGGGTCAGTCACAGTGGTCAGGTATTCTGCCACTGTGTACTCTCTATTTAGGATCAGTCACAGTGGTCAGGTATTCTGCCGCTGTGTACTCTCTATTTAGGGTCAGTCACAGTGGTCAGGTATTCTGCCGCTGTGTACTCTCTATTTAGGATCAGTCACAGTGGTCAGGTATTCTGCCGCTGTGTACTCTCTATTTAGGGTCAGTCACAGTGGTCAGGTATTCTGCCACTGTGTACTCTCTGTTTAGGGTCAGTCACAGTGGTCAGGTATTCTGCCGCTGTGTACTCTCTGTTTAGGGTCAGTCACAGTGGTCAGGTATTCTGCCGCTGTGTACTCTCTATTTAGGGTCAGTCACAGTGGTCAGGTATTCTGCCACTCTCTGTTTAGGGTCAGTCACAGTGGTCAGGTATTCTGCCGCTGTGTACTCTCTGTTTAGGGTCAGTCATAGTGGTCAGGTATTCTGCCGCTGTGTACTCTCTGTTTAGGGTCAGTCACAGTGGTCAGGTATTCTGCCGCTGTGTACTCTCTGTTTAGGGTCAGTCATAGTGGTCAGGTATTCTGCCGCTGTGTACTCTCTGTTTAGGGTCAGTCACAGTGGTCAGGTATTCTGCCACTCTCTGTTTAGGGTCAGTCACAGTGGTCAGGTATTCTGCCGCTGTGTACTCTCTGTTTAGGGTCAGTCATAGTGGTCAGGTATTCTGCCGCTGTGTACTCTCTGTTTAGGGTCAGTCACAGTGGTCAGGTATTCTGCCGCTGTGTACTCTCTGTTTAGGGTCAGTCATAGTGGTCAGGTATTCTGCCGCTGTGTACTCTCTGTTTAGGACCAAATAGCATTCTAGTTTGCTCTGTTTTTTGTTAATTCTTTCCAATGTGTCAAGTAATTATCTGTTTGTTTTCTCATGATTTGGTTGGGTCTAATTGTGCTGCTGTCCTGGAGCTGTGTGGGGTCTGTTTATGAACAGAGCCCCAGGACCAGCTTGCTTAGGGGACTCTTCTCCAGGTTCATCTCTCTGTAGGTGATGGATTTATCATGGAAGGTTTGGGAATCGCTTCCTTTTAGGTGGTTGTAGAATTTAACAGCTTTTTTCCTGATTTTGATCATTATTTGGTGTTCTACACGGAGGTTATTTTTGCAGAATTCTTCATGCAGAGTCTCAATTTGGTGTTTGTCCCATTTTGTGAATTCTTGGTTGGTGAGCGGACCCCAGACCTCACAACCATAAAGGGAAATTAGTTTTACAACTAATTGAAGTCATTTTTAGCCAGATCCTAATTGGTGTGTTGAATTTGATCTTCCTTTTGATGGCATAGAATGCCCTTCTTGCCTTGTCTCTCAGATCGTTCACAGCTTTGTGGAAGTTACCTGTGGCGATGATGTTTAGGCCGAGGTATGTATAGTTTTTTGTGTGCTCTAGGACAACGGTGTCTAGATGGAATTTGTATTTGTGGTCCTGGTGACTGGACCTTTTCTGGAACACCATTATTTTGGTCTTACTGAGATTTACTGTCAGGGCCCAGGTCTGTCTGGGCCCAGGTCTGTCAGGGCCCAGGTCTGTCAGGGCCCAGGTCTGTCAGGGCCCAGGTCTGTCAGGGCCCAGGTCTGTCAGGGCCCCAGGTCTGTCAGAATCTGTGCATAAGATCTAGGTGCTGCTGTAGGCCCTCCTTGGTTGGTGACAGAAGCACCAGATCATCAGCAAACAGCAGACATTTGACTTTGGATTCTAATTGGGTGAGGCCGGGTGCTGCAGACTTTTCTAGTGCCCGCGCCAATTCGTTGATATATATGTTGAAGAGGGTGGGGCTTAAGCTGCATCCCTGTCTAACCCCACGGCCTCTTGGGAAGCAATGTGTGTTCTTTGACAATTTTAACCGCACACTGTTGTTTGTGTACATGGATTTTATAATGTCGTATGTTTTACCCCCAACACCACTTTCCATCCATTTGTATAGCAGACCCTCATGCCAGATTGAGTCCAAAGCTTTTTTGAAATCAACAAATCATGAGAAGACTTTGCCTTAGTTTTGGTTTGTTTGTCAATTAGGGTGTGCAGGGTGAATACGTGGTCTGTTGTACGGTAATTTGGTAAAAAGCCAATTTGACATTTGCTCAGTACATTGTTTTTCATTGAGGAAATGTACGAGTCTGCTGTTAATGATAATGCAGAGGATTTTCCCAAGGTTACTGTTGACACATATTCCACGGTAGTTATTGGGGTCAAATTTGTCTCTCTCTGTCTCTGTTTTGTGTAGTGCCTGTCTCTCTCTCCTCGGTCTCCTCTCTCTCTGTCCCCTCTCTCTCCTCGGTCTCCTCTCTCTCTGTCCCCTCTCTCTCCTCGGTCTCCTCTCTCTCTGTCCCCTCTCTCTTTCCTCGGTCTCCTCTCTCTCTGTCCCCTCTCTCTCTCCTCGGTCTCCTCTCTCTCTGTCCCCTCTCTCTCTCCTTGGTCTCCTCTCTCTCTCTGTCCCCTCTCTCTCCTCGGTCTCCTCTCTCCTCGGTCTCCTCTCTCTCTGTCCCCTCTCTCTCCTTGGTCTCCTCTCTCTCTGTCCCCTCTCTCTCCTGGGTCTCCTCTCTCCTCGGTCTCCTCTCTCTCTGTCCCCTCTCTCTCTCCTTGGTCTCCTCTCTCTCTGTCCCCTCTCTCTCCTCGGTCTCCTCTCTCCTCGGTCTCCTCTCTCTCTGTCCCCTCTCTCTCTCCTTGGTCTCCTCTCTCTCTGTCCCCTCTCTCTCCTCGGTCTCCCCTCTCTCTCCTCGGTCTCCTCTCTCTCTGTCCCCTCTCTCTCTCTCTCTCTGTCCCCTCTATCTCTCTCCTCGGTCTCCTCTCTCTCTGTCCCCTCTCTCTCCTCGGTCTCCCCTCTCTCTCCTCGGTCTCCTCTCTCTCTGTCCCCTCTCTCTCTCCTTGGTCTCCTCTCTCTCTGTCCCCTCTCTCTCTCCTTGGTCTCCTCTCTCTCTGTCCCCTCTCTCTCCTCGGTCTCCCCTCTCTCTCCTCGGTCTCCTCTCTCTCTGTCCCCTCTCTCTCCTCGGTCTCCCCTCTCTCTCCTCGGTCTCCTCTCTCTCTGTCCCCTCTCTCTCTCTCCTCGGTCTCCTCTCTCTCTGTCCCCTCTCTCTCCTCGGTCTCCCCTCTCTCTCCTCGGTCTCCTCTCTCTCTGTCCCCTCTCTCTCTCCTTGGTCTCCTCTCTCTCTGTCCCCTCTCTCTCTCTCCTCTATCTCGTGTGTTTCAGGTTAATCAGTGTGTGTGTGTGTGTGTGTGTGTGTGTGTGTCAGGTTAATCAGTGTGTATGGGTAAAGTGCATGTCTTGGAACCTTGACCTGATATACTCATATAGAACACACATTAACCCCCCAGAGTTAATCATTCATATTATGGGATGCCAAGTAGCTTAGCGATTTAAGATTGTTGGGCCAGTACTGATAGGTTGCTGGTTCGAATCTTCCAGTCGACTAGGTGGGAGAGAAAAATCGATCTGTGCCCTTGAGCAAGGCACTTAACTGCTCCTGTAAGCCTGCTAAATGACTGACGTGTGGTGGTGTGTGTGTGTGTGTGTGTGTGTGTGTGTGTGTGTGTGTGTGTGTGTGTGTGTGTGTGTGTGTGTGTGTGTGTGTGTGTGTGTGTGTTGTGTGTGTGTGTTGTGTGTGTGTCACTCAGGGAGTCTTCTAGTATCTATATATCTAAGTACCTGATGGACGAGGGAGCCAAGCTCCACATCTACGACCCCAAAGTCCTGAAGGAACAGATCATTCTGGACCTCTCTCAACCACACATCTCTGAAGACCCTCACAGAGGTAGAGGAGGGAGGGGGGGGTATGTCTGCCTGCCTGTCTGATCTGGTCACAGTGTCTATGTGATGGTGTATCTGTGTATTGTAGTGTCTGATCTGGTCACAGTGTCTATGTGACGGTGTATCTGTGTATTGTAGTATCTGTGTATTGTAGTGTCTGAGCTGGTCACAGTGTCTGTGTGACGGTGTATCTGTGTATTGTAGTGTCTATGTGACGGTGTATCTGTGTATTGTAGTGTCTGAGCTGGTCACAGTGTCAGTGGATCCCTACCAGGCCTGTCAGGGGGCACACGCTCTGGTCGTCTGCACCGAGTGGGACATGTTCAAGGTGAGAGAGACACACACACACACACTGCTCCAATCCTATAAACACCTAACATCGTGTGTGTGTGTGTGTGTGTGTGTGTGTGTGTGTGGGAGCTGGACTATGAGATGATCTATGACCACATATTCTCCTCCTTTCCCTGTGTGTGTGTGTGTGTGTGTGTGTGTGTGTGTGTGTGTGTGTGTGTGTATCTCTGTGTGTGTGTGTGTGTGTGTGTATCTCTGTGTGTGTGTGTGTGTGTGTGTGTGTGTGTAGGAGCTGGACTATGAGATGATCTATGACCACATGTTGAAACCAGCGTTTCTGTTTGACGGCCGTCGCCTGTTGGACCAGCTCCACCCCCGCCTGCAGAACATTGGCTTCCAGGTACACACACACACTCACACACACACAGACACACACACACACACATACACTGTGTGTGTCTGTCTCTCTCTCTGTCTCTCTCTCTCTGTCTCTCTGTGTCTCATTTTTCCAAAGTCCTACATTATACAACAGTCTCATAGTCGTGTGATTCGCTTAGTATTTTTTATTGATTAGCATGTTACTCAGTAAATCCCCCCCCCCCCCCCTAAGTTCCAGACAGACCCACACTGTTACCAGGCTCCATGCCCCCAGCATGTCAGGCCTGGGGGGGACGAGGTTCACTCCGTACACACACCCAGTAAAACTATGTTCTCACTACAATAACCAGACTGCATCTCCTCTGTGTGTTTCCTGCAGATCGAAACCATCGGTAAGAAGGTGACGACATCTCGTATCCCCTACACACCCACGGCCGGAGTCCCTCGTATCAGCATCAACCCTGAACCCCCGACCAAGAAGACCAAAGTCTGACTCTGACACACACACACACACCCCTCAGAATCAACCCTGAACCCCCGACCAAGAAGACCAACGTCTGACTCTGACACACACACCCCTCAGCATCATCCTGAACCCCCGACCAAGAAGACCAAAGTCTGACACACACCCCTCAGCATCAACCCTGAACCCCCGACCAAGAAGACCAACGTCTGACACACACACCCCTCAGCATCAACCCTGAACCCCCGACCAAGAAGACCAACGTCTGACGCACACCCCTCAGCATCAACCCTGAACCCCCGACCAAGAAGACCAACGTCTGACGCACACCCCTCAGCATCAACCCTGAACCCCCGACCAAGAAGACCAACGTCTGACGCACACCCCTCAGCATCAACCCTGAACCCCCGACCAAGAAGACCAACGTCTGACACACACCCCTCAGCATCAACCCTGAACCCCCGACCAAGAAGACCAACGTCTGACGCACACCCCTCAGCATCAACCCTGAACCCCCGACCAAGAAGACCAACGTCTGACGCACACCCCTCAGCATCAACCCTGAACCCCCGACCAAGAAGACCAACGTCTGACGCACACCCCTCAGCATCAACCCTGAACCCCCGACCAAGAAGACCAACGTCTGACGCACACCCCTCAGCATCAACCCTGAACCCCCGACCAAGAAGACCAACGTCTGACGCACACCCCTCAGCATCAACCCTGAACCCCCGACCAAGAAGACCAACGTCTGACGCACACCCCTCAGCATCAACCCTGAACCCCCGACCAAGAAGACCAACGTCTGACGCACACCCCTCAGCATCAACCCTGAACCCCCCGACCAAGAAGACCAACGTCTGACGCACACCCCTCAGCATCAACCCTGAACCCCCGACCAAGAAGACCAACGTCTGACGCACACCCCTCAGCATCAACCCTGAACCCCCGACCAAGAAGACCAACGTCTGACGCACACCCCTCAGCATCAACCCTGAACCCCCGACCAAGAAGACCAACGTCTGACGCACACCCCTCAGCATCAACCCTGAACCCCCGACCAAGAAGACCAACGTCTGACTCACACCCCTCAGCATCAACCCTGAACCCCCGACCAAGAAGACCAAAGTCTGACTCTGACACACACACACCCCTCAGAATCAACCCTGAACCCCCCGACCAAGAAGACCAACGTCTGACGCACACCCCTTAGCATCAACCCTGAACCCCCGACCAAGAAGACCAACGTCTGACTCACACACCCCTCAGCATCAACGCTGAACCCCCGACCAAGAAGACCAACGTCTGACTCACACACCCCTCAGCATCAACCCTGAACCCCCGACCAAGAAGACCAACGTCTGACTCACACACCCCTCAGCATCAACCCTGAACCCCCGACCAAGAAGACCAACGTCTGACACACACCCCTCAGCATCAACCCCCCCCCCCCCCCTCCCTATCTACCATTCTTCCTCTACGAGGACAATCATTGATAATCAATACGATCAATACGTTTTGATGCTGCCGGTTTCATTTCCTGTTATAACCGGCCAATCACATTAATACTGTCTCATTTCCTGTTATAACCGGCCAATCATGTTAATACTGCCTCATTTCCTGTTATAACTGACCAATCACATTAATACTGTATATAATTTCCTGTTATAACTGACCAATCACATTAATTAATACTGTCTCTCATTTCCTGTTATAACGAGCCAATCACGTTAATACTGTCTCATTTCCTGTTATAACGAGCCAATCACGTTAATACTGTCTCATTTCCTGTTATAACTGACCAATCACATTAATACTGCCTCATTTCCTGTTATAACCGGCCAATCACATTAATACTGTCTCATTTCCTGTTATAACCGGCCAATCACATTAATACTGTCTCTTTTCCTGTTATAACTGACCAATCACATTAATTAATACGGTCTCTCATTTCCTGTTATAACCGGCCAATCACATTAATACTGCCTCATTTCCTGTTATAACTAGCCAATCACATTAATACTGTATATAATTTCCTGTTATAACTGACCAATCACATTAATTAATACTGTCTCTCATTTCCTGTTATAACCGGCCAATCACATTAATACTACCTCATTTCCTGTTATAACTGGCCAATCACATTAATACTGCCTCATTTCCTGTTATAACCGGCCAATCACATTAATACTGTCTCATTTCCTGTTATAACCGGCCAATCACATTAATACTGTCTCATTTCCTGTTATAACTGGCCAATCACATTAATACTGTCTCATTTCCTGTTATAACCGGCCAATCACATTAATACTGCCTCTCATTTCCTGTTGTAACTGGCCAATCACATTAATACTGCCTCATTTCCTGTTGTAACTGGCCAATCACTGGTTCCGATTTTATACCGACAGAAATAATGTCTTAAATAACGTCCCCTTTCATGGTGCTCTCCTGGTCCAACGTACGGCCCTATAGAGGGTGTCCTTTCAGATTGAACAGATCCTTTCATATCCTGCCTTTTTATATAGACTGGTGATGTCATCAACCTGCGACTTAAATAAAACAAGATGTGAACTGTCATCACGGACTCTCTCAATGCTTTGTTACTGCTTCAGGTATTAGTGTTCCACCTATAATTATATCGTGTTTCCCTATGGGCCTTGACTGGTGATGTCATCAACCTGCGACCTAAATAAAACAAGATGTGAACTCATCACAGACTAGACAGGGGTCCAAGAGTAGTGCACTATATATACAGAGTAGGGACCAGGGAGCGGTTTGGGACGTCCCCAGACTAGACAGGGGTCTAAGAGTAGTGCACTATATATTCAGAGTAGGGACCAGGGAGCCGATTGGGACGTCCCCAGACTAGACAGGGGTCTAAGAGTAGTGCACTATATATACAGAGTAGGGACCAGGGAGCCGTTTGGGACATCCCCAGACTAGACAGGGGTCTAAGAGTAGTGCACTATATATACAGAGTAGGGACCAGGGAGCCGATTGGGACGTCCCCAGACTAGACAGGGGTCTAAGAGTAGTGCACTATATATACAGAGTAGGGACCAGGGAGCCGTTTGGGACGTCCCCAGACTAGACAGGGGTCTAAGAGTAGTGCACTATATATACAGAGTAGGGACCAGGGAGCCGTTTGGGACGTCCCCAGACTAGACAGGGGTCTAAGAGTAGTGCACTATATATACAGAGTAGGGACCAGGGAGCCGATTGGGACGTCCCCAGACTAGACAGGGGTCTAAGAGTAGTGCACTATATATACAGAGTAGGGACCAGACAGCCGTTTGGGACGTCCCCAGACTAGACAGGGGTCTAAGAGTAGTGCACTATATATATACAGAGTAGGGACCAGGGAGCCGTTTGGGACGTCCCCAGACTAGACAGGGGTCTAAGAGTAGTGCACTATATATACAGAGTAGGGACCAGGGAGCCGTTTGGGACATCCCCAGACTAGACAGGGGTCTAAGAGTAGTGCACTATATATACAGAGTAGGGACCAGGGAGCCGTTTGGGACGTCCCCAGACTAGACAGGGGTCTAAGAGTAGTGCACTATATATACAGAGTAGGGACCAGGGAGCCGTTTGGGACGTCCCCAGACTAGACAGGGGTCTAAGAGTAGTGCACTATATATACAGAGTAGGGACCAGGGAGCCGTTTGGGACATCCCCAGACTAGACAGGGGTCTAAGAGTAGTGCACTATATATACAGAGTAGGGACCAGGGCGGTTTGGGACGTCCCCAGACTAGACAGGGGTCTAAGAGTAGTGCACTATGTATACAGAGTAGGGACTATGGGCCCTAGTTCCTTATTCCCTACCTAGTTCACTATGGGCCCTAGTTCCTTATTCCCTACCTAGTTCACTATGGGCCCTAGTTCCTTATTCCCTACCTAGTTCACTATGGGCCCTAGTTCCTTATTCCCTATCTAGTTCACTATGGGCCCTAGTTCCTTATTCCCTATCTAGTTCACTATGGGCCCTAGTTCCTTATTCCCTATCTAGTGCACTATGGGCCCTAGTTCCTTATTCCCTAGTTCCTTATTCCTTATCTAGTGCACTATGGGCCCTAGTTCCTTATTCCCTATCTAGTGCACTATGGGCCCCAGTTCCTTATTCCCTACCTAGTTCACTATGGGCCCTAGTTCCTTATTCCCTACCTAGTTCACTATGGGCCCTAGTTCCTTATTCCCTATCTAGTTCACTATGGGCCCTAGTTCCTTATTCCCTATCTAGTTCACTATGGGCCCTAGTTCCTTATTCCCTATCTAGTGCACTATGGGCCCTAGTTCCTTATTCCCTAGTTCCTTATTCCTTATCTAGTGCACTATGGGCCCTAGTTCCTTATTCCCTATCTAGTGCACTATGGGCCCCAGTTCCTTATTCCCTATCTAGTGCACTATGGGCCCTAGTTCCTTATTCCCTATCTAGTGCACTATGGGCCCCAGTTCCTTATTCCCTATCTAGTGCACTATGGGCCCTAGTTCCTTATTCCCTATCTAGTGCACTATGGGCCCTAGTTCCTTATTCCCTATCTAGTTCACTATGGGCCCTAGTTCCTTATTCCCTATCTAGTGCACTATGGGCCCTAGTTCCTTATTCCCTATCTAGTGCACTATGGGCCCTAGTTCCTTATTCCTTATCTAGTTCACTATGGGCCCTAGTTCCTTATTCCCTATCTAGTTCACTATGGGCCCTAGTTCCTTATTCCCTATCTAGTGCACTATGGGCCCTAGTTCCTTATTCCCTATCTAGTTCACTATGGGCCCTAGTTCCTTATTCCCTATCTAGTGCACTATGGGCCCTAGTTCCTTATTCCCTATCTAGTTCACTATGGGCCCTAGTTCCTTATTCCCTATCTAGTACACTATGGGCCCTAGTTCCTTATTCCCTATCTAGTGCACTATGGGCCCTAGTTCCTTATTCCCTATCTAGTTCACTATGGGCCCTAGTCCCTTATTCCCTATCTAGTTCACTATGGGCCCTAGTCCCTTATTCCCTATCTAGTGCACTATGGGCCCTAGTTCCTTATTCCCTAGTTCCTTATTCCCTATGTAGTGCACTATGGGCCCTAGTTCCTTATTCCCTATCTAGTTCACTATGGGCCCTAGTTCCTTATTGCCTATCTAGTTCACTATGGGCCCTAGTTCCTTATTCCCTATCTAGTGCACTATGGGCCCCAGTTCCTTATTCCCTACCTAGTTCACTATGGGCCCTAGTTCCTTATTCCCTATCTAGTTCACTATGGGCCCTAGTTCCTTATTCCCTATCTAGTTCACTATGGGCCCTAGTTCCTTATTCCCTATCTAGTGCACTATGGGCCCTAGTTCCTTATTCCCTATCTAGTTCACTATGGGCCCTAGTTCCTTATTCCCTATCTAGTTCACTATGGGCCCTAGTTCCTTATTCCCTATCTAGTTCACTATGGGCCCTAGTTCCTTATTCCCTATCTAGTTCACTATGGGCCCTAGTTCCTTATTCCCTATCTAGTTCACTATGGGCCCTAGTTCCTTATTCCCTATCTAGTGCACTATGGGCCCTAGTTCCTTATTCCCTATCTAGTGCACTATGGGCCCTAGTTCCTTATTCCCTATCTAGTGCACTATGGGCCCTAGTTCCTTATTCCCTATCTAGTGCACTATGGGCCCTAGTTCCTTATTCCCTATCTAGTTCACTATGGGCCCTAGTTCCTTATTCCCTATCTAGTTCACTATGGGCCCTAGTTCCTTATTCCCTATCTAGTGCACTATGGGCCCTAGTTCCTTATTCCCTATCTAGTTCACTATGGGCCCTAGTTCCTTATTCCCTATCTAGTGCACTATGGGCCCTAGTTCCTTATTCCCTATCTAGTGCACTATGGGCCCTAGTTCCTTATTCCCTATCTAGTTCACTATGGGCCCTAGTTCCTTATTCCCTATCTAGTGCACTATGGGCCCTAGTTCCTTATTCCCTATCTAGTTCACTATGGGCCCTAGTTCCTTATTCCCTATCTAGTTCACTATGGGCCCTAGTTCCTTATTCCCTATCTAGTGCACTATGGGCCCTAGTTCCTTATTCCCTATCTAGTTCACTATGGGCCCTAGTTCCTTATTCCCTATCTAGTGCACTATGGGCCCTAGTTCCTTATTCCCTATCTAGTGCACTATGGGCCCTAGTTCCTTATTCCCTATCTAGTTCACTATGGGCCCTAGTTCCTTATTCCCTATCTAGTGCACTATGGGCCCTAGTTCCTTATTCCCTAGTTCCTTATTCCCTATGTAGTGCACTATGGGCCCTAGTTCCTTATTCCATATCTAGTTCACTATGGGCCCTAGTTCCTTATTGCCTATCTAGTTCACTATGGGCCCTAGTTCCTTATTCCCTATCTAGTTCACTATGGGCCCTAGTTCCTTATTCCCTATCTAGTTCACTATGGGCCCTAGTTCCTTATTCCCTATCTAGTTCACTATGGGCCTTAGTTCCTTATTCCCTATCTAGTTCACTATGGGCCCTAGTTCCTTATTCCCTATCTAGTTCACTATGGGCCTTAGTTCCTTATTCCCTATCTAGTGCACTATGGGCCCTAGTTCCTTATTCCCTATCTAGTGCACTATGGGCCCTAGTTCCTTATTCCCTATCTAGTTCACTATGGGCCCTAGTTCCTTATTCCCTATCTAGTGCACTATGGGCCCTAGTTCCTTATTCCCTAGTTCCTTATTCCCTATCTAGTGCACTATGGGCCCTAGTTCCTTATTCCCTATCTAGTGCACAGCCTCACCTCATGCCAGTCTGTCCATTAACCCACTAGATTCATATTGCCCCCATATCTCTCACACACGCACACACACACACGTTGGAATGATAAGTCATGATTTAATACTTTTAATGTGAGTCATTATAAAACAACAGTCCAAGTCACATAGCAACACACCGATCACATAGCAACGCACCGATCACATAGCAACGCACCGATCACATAGCAACACATTTCAAACCCCTCAAGTCATTCTCTCTCATCCGAGTATCATGTCAATAATCTAATTATTGTGTTGGGGAGTTAAAACTGGGGCCGTTCTCTGGCTTCGTCTCAAAATGGCCCCCGATTCCCTATATAGTGGACTACTGGCCCCCTATTCCCTATATAGTGGACTACTGGCCCCCTATTCCCTATATAGTGGACTACTGGCCCCCTATTCCCTATATAGTGGACTACTGGCCCCCTATTCCCTATATAGTGGACTCCTGGCCCCCTATTCCCTATATAGTGGACTCCTGGCCCCCTATTCCCTATATAGTGGACTCCTGGCCCCCTATTCCCTATATAGTGGACTCCTGGCCCCCTATTCCCTATATAGTGGACTCCTGGCCCCCTATTCCCTATATAGTGGACTCCTGGCCCCCTATTCCCTATATAGTGGACTCCTGGCCCCCTATTCCCTATATAGTGGACTCCTGGCCCCCTATTCCCTATATAGTGGACTCCTGGCCCCCTATTCCCTATATAGTGGACTACTGGCCCCCTATTCCCTATATAGTGGACTACTGGCCCCCTATTCCCTATATAGTGGACTACTGGCCCCCTATTCCCTATATCGTGGACTACTGGCCCCCTATTCCCTATATAGTGGACTACTGGCCCCCTATTCCCTATATAGTGGACTACTGGCCCCTATTCCCTATATAGCGGACTACTAGTAGTGAATAGGATGGCATCTGGGACTGCCATTCCAACAACCACTGAAACCCCCCCCCCCCCCCCCCCCCCCAACACCTTCCTTCTGCACACACCATGGGTGTCCCACTTAAATCAGTCCCCCCCGTATTGTCCAACCTTAAGTGGTCCCCCTCTGCCCTCCTGATGCGTTGGTCAACTCAGGTTGACTGTGTGAATGTGTGTGTTGCTGACTGATATGGATCATACATCTATAGCCAGTGGTGGAGTGGTCGACCCCTCTTTGTCTTCCCAGGTAATTACCCCCCTTTATCTTCCCAGGTAATTACCCCCCTTTGTCTCCCCAGGTAATTACCCCCCTTTGTCTCCCCAGGTAATTACCCCCCTTTGTCTTCCCAGGCAATTACCCCCCCACTACATCACTGGTTATAATGTACAGAACGAGACATCAACATGAACAGAGTCCTGTAGTAGCTCATATTCTGGATTGGAGAACTTTATATTGTAGATATTGTAGTATATTATATTGTAATACAGTGTATCTAGAGTAGCTTTATGGAGGGAGAGAGGAATCTGAAAGGAGGAGACGTCAGGATTCAGGTAAAGGTGAGTCCAGGTGATCAGGTTATTCTGTCGCTGCCTTCCTCTTCTCTAACAGATTCTTCAGGAAGAACTCACCTGAGAGAGAAGAGAGAGGAGTGGAGAATGAGAGGAGATGAGAATGGAGTGGAGAATGAGAGGAGTGGAGAATGGAGTGGAGAATGAGAGGAGTGGAGAATGGAGTGGAGAATGAGAGGAGTGGAGAATGAGAGGAGAATGGAGTGGAGAGGAGAATGAGAGGAGTGGAGAACGAGAGGGGTGGAGAATGAGAGGAGTGGAGAGGGGTGAAGAATGAGAGGAGAGGAGAATGGAGTGGAGAATGAGAGGAGTGGAGAATGGAGTGGAGAATGAGAGGAGTGGAGAATGGAGTGGAGAATGAGAGGAGTGGAGAATGAGAGGAGAATGGAGTGGAGAGGAGAATGAGAGGAGTGGAGAACGAGAGGGGTGGAGAATGAGAGGAGTGGAGAGGGGTGAAGAATGAGAGGAGTGGAGAACGAGAGGGGTGGAGAATGAGAGGAGTGGAGAACGAGAGGGGTGGAGAATGAGAGGAGTGGAGAATGAGAGGAGTGGATGGGTGTGTGTCTCCGTGTCTCTGTGTGTCTCACCTGCTTTGTATGAGGAGCGCACTAAGGGTCCGCTGGCTGTGTAGACGAATCCCATCTCCTTCCCCACCTCCTCCCAGTGGACAAACCTCTCAGGAGTTACATACTCCTCCACCTGTGCACACACACACACACACACACACACACCACACACACACACACACACACACACGGTTATTCTGAACTGAAATCCTGCTGCCTGGGTGGTTAGCTCTGTGTGTGTGTGTGTGTGTGCTGTACCTTGAGGTGGCGTTTGGTGGGCTGCATGTACTGTCCCAGTGTTAGACAATCCACTCCTGCCTCTCTCAGCTCTGTCAACAACAACAACAACAACGTTACTGGTTACAAATATATAATATCTGTTAGTCTCTCCCAGACGTGTGTGTGTGTGTGTGTGTGTGTGTGTGTGTGTGTACCGCTCAGTGTGTTATAAATCTGCCGGTCCGTCTCTCCCAGACGTTGTGTGTGTGTGTGTACCAGTCAGTGTGTTATAAATCTGCTGGTCCATCTCTCTCAGACGTGTGTGTGTATACCAGTCAGTGTGTTATAAATCTGCTGGTCCATCTCTCCCAGACGTGTGTGTGTATACCAGTCAGTGTGTTATAAATCTGCTGGTCCATCTCTCCCAGACGTGTGTGTGTATACCAGTCAGTGTGTTATAAATCTGCTGGTCCATCTCTCCCAGACGTGTGTGTGTATACCAGTCAGTGTGTTATAAATCTGCTGGTCCATCTCTCCCAGACGTGTGTGTGTATACCAGTCAGTGTGTTATAAATCTGCTGGTCCATCTCTCCCAGACGTGTGTGTGTATACCAGTCAGTGTGTTATAAATCTGCTGGTCCATATCTCCCAGACGTGTGTGTGTATACCAGTCAGTGTGTTATAAATCTGCTGGTCCATCTCTCTCAGACGTGTGTGTGTGTGTGTGTGTGTGTGTGTACCAGTCAGTGTGTTATAAATCTGCTGGTCCGTCTCTCTCAGACGTGTGTGTGTATACCAGTCAGTGTGTTATAAATCTGCCGGTCCGTCTCTCCCAGAAGTGTGTGTGTGTGTGTACCGCTCAGTGTGTTATAAATCTGCTGGTCCATCTCTCTCAGACGTGTGTGTGTGTGTGTGTGTGTACCGCTCAGTGTGTTATAAATCTGCCGGTCCGTCTCTCCCAGACGTTGTGTGTGTGTGTGTGTGTACCAGTCAGTGTGTTATAAATCTGCTGGTCCGTCTCTCCGAGACCCAACATGATGGAGGTCTTGGTGAGAATGTCTGGTTTGACGGCCTTGGCGTGACGCAGGACATTCAGGGATTGGTCGATGTTTGCCCGCGGATCACGGACGTGTCTGTGGGTTCAAAAGGTCATAAAAAGAAAATATGAATGATTTATTTTCCGTCAGTAAGTTAGGGACAATATATTCAGACTCAACGGTTCCTCTGGTGCCGATCTGTATTCAGGTGAACTGAAAAAACCTTTGAAACCAGTCCCAAATGGTGCCCTATTCCCTATGAAGTGCACCCTATTCCCTATGAAGTGCACCTTATTCCCTATGAAGTGCACCCTATTCCCTATGAAGTGCACTTCATTTGACATGCACCCTATTCCCTATGAAGTGCACTTCATTTGACATGCACCCTATTCCCTATGAAGTGCACTTCATTTGACATGCACCCTATTCCCTATGAAGTGCACTTCATTTGACATGCACCCTATTCCCTATGAAGTGCACTTCATTTGACATGCACACTATTCCCTATGAAGTGCACCCTGTTCCCTATGAAGTGCACTAAGATGGACCAGAGTCCATTATATGAAGGTTATTGTCTAGGATAGACGTGGTCCAACAGTCAAGTTTCTATTTAAAAAATGGGGGCGTTTTGCTGCCACCTGCTGGTCAGCCTCTTAACAAAGACAGTTCCTTCACACCAAGTCCATCGTCTCCTTCCCCCTTCCTGGTGGACAGGAGGTGTACTGCACCATGGGGGGGGGGGGGGGGGAAACAAATACGGTTCACTGGGGAATCCATTAAGAAAAATAGAAGTAGCCTGGAATCCAGAACCTGTTGTGTTAACATTCCACTCCTTGTACTCGGTGTCATGACGAGCACTGAAACAGACTGGAACCCAGGCTACAGCTGAAGGTGTTTCCTTTCATTGGGTTCACAGTGGAGCAGGTCAGGGAGAAACAGACTGGAACCCAGGCTACAGCTGAAGGTGTTTCATTGGGTTCACAGTGGAGCAGGTCAGGGAGAAACAGACTGGAACCCAGGCTACAGCTGAAGGTGTTTCATTGGGTTCACAGTGGAGCAGGTCAGGGAGAAACAGACTGGAACCCAGGCTACAGCTGAAGGTGTTTCATTGGGTTCACAGTGGAGCAGGTCAGGGAGAAACAGACTGGAACCCAGGCTACAGCTGAAGGTGTTTCATTGGGTTCACAGTGGAGCAGGTCAGGGAGAAACAGACTGGAACCCAGGCTACAGCTGAAGGTGTTTCATTGGGTTCACAGTGGAGCAGGTCAGGGAGAAACAGACTGGAACCCAGGCTACAGCTGAAGGTGTTTCATTGGGTTCACAGTGGAGCAGGTCAGGGAGAAACAGACTGGAACCCAGGCTACAGCTGAAGGTGTTTCATTGGGTTCACAGTGGAGCAGGTCAGGGAGAAACAGACTGGAACCCAGGCTACAGCTGAAGGTGTTTCATTGGGTTCACAGTGGAGCAGGTCAGGGAGAAACAGACTGGAACCCAGGCTACAGCTGAAGGTGTTTCATTGGGTTCACAGTGGAGCAGGTCAGGGAGAAACAGACTGGAACCCAGGCTACAGCTGAAGGTGTTTCATTGGGTTCACAGTGGAGCAGGTCAGGGAGAAACAGACTGGAACCCAGGCTACAGATGAAGGTGTTTCATTGGGTTCACAGTGGAGCAGGTCAGGGAGAAACAGACTGGAACCCAGGCTACAGCTGAAGGTGTTTCATTGGGTTCACAGTGGAGCAGGTCAGGGAGAAACAGACTGGAACCCAGGCTACAGATGAAGGTGTTTCATTGGGTTCACAGTGGAGCAGGTCAGGGAGAAACAGACTGATGGACCAGACAGACAGACAGGTAGACAGAGACCAGACAGACAGGTAGACAGACAGACAGGTAGAGTTATTCTGAGACCAGACAGACAGGTAGACAGACAGACAGGTAGAGGTATTCTGAGACCAGACAGACAGGTAGACAGACAGACAGGTAGAGTTATTCTGAGACCAGACAGACAGGTAGACAGACAGACAGGTAGAGGTATATTGACCAGGGTCCTAACAGTGTAGGAATGCTTTACAGTCTGCGTCCCCAAACGACCCCCCCTGTTCCCTATGGGCCCGAGTCAAACGTAGTCCCCTGTATAGGGAATAGGGTCACGTAGGGGTCAGGGCCCGAGTCAAACGTAGTCCCCTGTATAGGGAACAGGGTCACGTAGGGGTCAGGGCCCGAGTCAAACGTTGTCCCCTGTATAGGGAACAGGGTCACGTAGGGGTCAGGGCCCGAGTCAAACGTAGTCCCCTGTATAGGGAACAGGGTCACGTAGGGGTCAGGGCCCGAGTCAAACGTAGTCCCCTGTATAGGGAACAGGGTCACGTAGGGGTCAGGGCCCGAGTCAAACGTAGTCCCCTGTATAGGGAATAGGGTCACGTAGGGGTCAGGGCCCGAGTCAAACGTAGTCCCCTGTATAGGGAATAGGGTCACGTAGGGGTCAGGGCCCGAGTCAAACGTAGTCCCCTGTATAGGGAACAGGGTCACGTAGGGGTCAGGGCCCCGAGTCAAATGTAGTCCCCTGTATAGGGAACAGGGTCACGTAGGGGTCAGGGCCCGAGTCAAACGTAGTCCCCTGTATAGGGAACAGGGTCACGTAGGGGTCAGGGCCCGTACCTCTGCAGCTCGCGGACGGTCTCCACATTGTGGGCGTAAACGTCCAGCCCTGATTGGGCGATCTTCTCCACCGCTGCCAGGTCGCCTCGGAAATCAGGGGTCAGACATTCCACCATGATCTGGGACTTCCTGGATGAGACAACATTTAGTCAGAAGACAAAGTGGTTTAATAAGTCAGTCATATACAGATGAATGAAAGGATGATGGATGGATGAATGGATGATGGATGGATGAATGTCATATACAGACTGGACAGACAGATAGATGATGGATGGATGAATTAATTAATAGCTGAAAGGATGAATGGTGGATGAATTAATTAATAGCTGAAAGGATGAATGATGGATGATGGATGGATGAATTCATTAATGGCTGAAAGGATGAATGATGGATGATGGATGGATGAATTCATTAATGGCTGAAAGGATGAATGATGGATGATGGATGGATGAATTAATTAATGGCTGAAAGGATGAATGATGGATGATGGATGGATGAATTAATTAATGGCTGAAAGGATGAATGATGGATGATGGATGGATGAATTAATTAATGGCTGAAAGGATGAATGATGGATGGATGGATGAATTAATTAATGACTGAAAGGATGAATGATGGATGAATTAATGGCTGAAAGGATGAATGATGGATGGATGGATGAATTAATGGCTGAAAGGATGAATGATGGATGAATGGATAAATTAATGGCTGAAAGGATGAATGATGGATAGATGATGGATGAGTACCTCTCCTTCAGGTTGGAGACGGTCTTGGCAAAATGCTCCGCCCCTCCGTCAGCGATATCTGTCAAACACAACGACCCATTAACCAATCAGTTGACAGGCAGGTCATTAAGGTCACTGACGTCAGTCAGCACCAGTCAGACAAGATTCACATCAACAGCAGACGTTCAGAGAAAGCGTTTCATTGGACGGTGGACGCCATGGCTGCCCTGTGTCTATGAGAAATAAACAGGAAGTGGACCTGGAGAGGGAAGACTAGTGGATCAAGACAACAGAGAATGAAAAGAGATATTTGAGTCACGGCTCCCGAGTGGCACAGTGGTCTAAGGCACTGCATCTCAGTGCTAGAGGCGTCACTACAGACCCTGGTTCGATTCCAGGCTGTATCACAGCGGTCTAAGGCACTGCATCTCAGTGCTAGAGGCGTCACTACAGACCCTGGTTCGATTCCAGGCTGTATCACAGCGGTCTCAGTGCTAGAGGCATCACTACAGACCCTGGTTCGATTCCAGGCTGTATCACAGCGGTCTAAGGCACTGCATCTCAGTGCTAGAGGCGTCACTACAGACCCTGGTTCGATTCCAGGCTGTATCACAGCGGTCTAAGGCACTGCATCTCAGTGCTAGAGGCGTCACTACAGACCCTGGTTCGAATACAGGCTGTATCACAACCGGCTGTGATTGGGAGTCACGTAGGGCGGTGCTCAATTAGCCCAGCGTCGTCCGGGTTTGGACACTTATTTGAATAATTAATACAGGTAACGAGTGGAGGACAGAGGAGCCTCTTAAAGAAGAAGTTACAGGTCTGTGAGAGCCAGAAATCTTGTTTGTAGGTGACCAAATACTTATTTTCCACCATAATTTGCAAATAAATTCATAAAAAATCCTACAATGTGATTTTCTGGATTTTTTCCCCCTCATTTTGTCTGTCATAGTTGAAGTGTACCCATGATGAAAATTACAGGCCTCTCTCATCTTTTTAAGTGGGAGAACTTGCACAATTGGTGGCTGACTAAATACTTTTTTTGCCCCACTGTATATAAAAAGGGAGAGAGACAGAAGGAGATGTCTGTTACTACCGTCTCTGTCCACAGAGGTCAGAACCACATAGTCCAGTCCCCAGGCAGCGATGGGTCAGAGATAAACAGAGAGAGACAGAAGGAGATGTCTGTTACTACCGTCTCTGTCCACAGAGGTCAGAACCACATAGTCCAGTCCCCAGGCAGCGATGGGTCAGAGATAAACAGAGAGAGACAGAAGGAGATGTCTGTTACTACCGTCTCTGTCCACAGAGGTCAGAACCACATAGTCCAGTCCCAGGCAGCGATGGGTCAGAGATAAACAGAGAGAGACAGAAGGAGATGTCTGTTACTACCGTCTCAGTCTACAGAGGTCAGAACCACATAGTCCAGTCCCCAGGCAGCGATGGGTCAGAGATAAACAGAGAGAGACAGAAGGAGATGTCTGTTACTACCGTCTCTGTCCACAGAGGTCAGAACCACATAGTCCAGTCCCCAGGCAGCGATGGGTCAGAGATAAACAGAGAGAGACAGAAGGAGATGTCTGTTACTACCGTCTCTGTCCACAGAGGTCAGAACCACATAGTCCAGTCCCCAGGCAGCGATGGATCAGTGATAAACAGAGAGAGACAGAAGGAGATGTCTGTTACTACCGTCTCAGTCTACAGAGGTCAGAACCACATAGTCCAGTCCCCAGGCAGCGATGGGTCAGAGATAAACAGAGAGAGACAGAAGGAGATGTCTGTTACTACCGTCTCTGTCCACAGAGGTCAGAACCACATAGTCCAGCCCCCAGGCAGCGATGGGTCAGAGATAAACAGAGAGAGACAGAAGGAGATGTCTGTTACTACCGTCTCTGTCCACAGAGGTCAGAACCACATAGTCCAGTCCCCAGGCAGCGATGGGTCAGAGATAAACAGAGAGAGACAGAAGGAGATGTCTGTTACTACCGTCTCAGTCTACAGAGGTCAGAACCACATAGTCCAGTCCCCAGGCAGCGATGGGTCAGAGATAAACAGAGAGAGACAGAAGGAGATGTCTGTTACTACCGTCTCTGTCCACAGAGGTCAGAACCACATAGTCCAGTCCCCAGGCAGCGATGGGTCAGAGATAAACAGAGAGAGACAGAAGGAGATGTCTGTTACTACCGTCTCTGTCCACAGAGGTCAGAACCACATAGTCCAGCCCCCAGGCAGCGATGGCCTTGGCTGTGTTATAGGGCTCATCTGGGTCCAGGGGAGAGGGCTGACGAGCGGTCTTCACAGAACAGAACCTACAGCCACGGGTACATGTGTCCCCCATCAACTACAGAGAGAGAGAGGCAGAGAGAGAGAGAGAGAGAGAGAGGCAGAGAGAGAGAGAGAGGCAGAGAGAGAGAGAGAGGCAGAGAGAGAGAGAGAGGCAGAGAGAGAGAGAGAGGCAGAGAGAGAGAGAGAGAGGCAGAGAGAGAGAGAGAGGCAGAGAGAGAGAGAGAGGCAGAGAGAGAGAGAGAGGCAGAGAGAGCGAGAGAGAGAGAGAGGCAGAGAGAGAGAGGCAGAGAGAGAGAGGTAGACAGAGGGAGAGAGACAGAGGGAGAGAGACAGAGAGAGAGGTAGACAGAGAGAGAGAGACGGAGAGAGAGAGAGAGAGACACAGAGAGACACAGAGAGACAGAGAGACAGGCAGACAGAGAGACATGCGTATGTCAGTACGTGTGGTTGAGTCAATATGTCAATATGTGAGTCAATATGTGAGTAGTAAACTCACCATGATGGTGGCTGTGGCCGTACCATGTTCCCCTCCTCCCCAACACTCCCCAATGTTAGGACACCTGGCCTCCTCACACACCTAAACAACATGAAAACACTAGAACGAAACATACTTGAAAAGGTTCACACACACACCAAACACACACACACACACACACACACACCACACATATATACACACACACACACACCAAACACACACACACACACCACACATATATACACACACACACACACACACACACACCACACATATACACACACACACACACACACACACCACACATATATACACACACACACACACACACACACACACCAAACACACACACACACACACCACACATATATACACACACACACACACACACACCAAACACACACACACACACACACACACCACACACACACACACACACACACACACACCACACATATATACACACACACCAAACACACACACACACACACCAAACACACACACACACACACACACCAAACACACACACACACACACACACCACACATATATACACACACACACACCAAACACACACACACACACCACACATATATACACACACACACACACACACACACACACCCCAACTCACCGTGTGCAGGTTGAGGTCTCTCAGGGTGTTCTTCAGCTTGTTGTAGTTCTTACCAATAGGAATCTCAGTCTTCAGCCACGGGGGAAGTCTCAGCCTATCACAACAGTCACATTGGTTAGTGGACAGTCCTGTGTTCAACAGACTCAAGAGTTGTATTACACATGGAATAAACAAACATACAGTCAATAACACAATAGAAAAAGTCTATGTACAGTGTGTGCAAATGTAGTAGGATTAAGGAAGTAAGGCAATAAATAGGCCAATAGTGGCGAAGTAATTACAATATAGCAATTAAACACTGGAATGGTAGATCGGCAGAAGATGAATGTGCAGGTAGAGATACTGGGGTGCAAAGGAGTAAGATAAATAAATACCAGTATGGGGATGAGGTAGTTAGATGGGCTATTTATAGATGGGCTATTTATAGATGGGCTATGAACAGGTGCAGTGATCCGTAAAATGGTTCTATTAAAAAAAACTGTATATAGGGAATAGGTAGTGCAGACAAATTGTTTAGATACACACATAGGTCCCATTACATCTTATTCCCAAAATCTTGACCAGAGCCCCATGGGGTCAGAGTCGAAAGTAGTACACTACATAGGGAATAGAGTACCGTTTAGGAAGCAACATATATAGAAGGAACCTCTATTCCCCCCACCTCTCTCCCTTCTGTCTCTTCAGGTTACCCCTGTACTCCTCCCAGTTGTTCTTCTCAGACAGCTCCCCGGATATAAAGTCCTGGAGGCCGGGCCCGTCATCGGACAGCTCCTTCTTACGGTCCTTCTGTGTCTGGGATGACCTGGCCGCTGTGGTCAGTCCGCTGACGGCGTACACCTACACACGGACCGGATATTATCTCGCTACACATGATGCCTCTGCTAAATCAGTAACCCGAGGCCAGCGGCCAAGGAGGATCTAATCAGCTACTTATGTTAGCATTAGCCATACTTAGTTAGCTAGTATAAACATTGTATAAAACAAAGAGAGACATTTCAGTGATTATCGGTGCAATCTGGTCAAGTAGATTTACTTACATGTTGGTTGCATTTGGGATTCAACCACCGGGGGTTGCTGGAGAAACGACCCGCGATAAAATAACTTTGTTTGACCAAAGCCATGACTTTGTATAAAACAAACTAACATTTGCTAGCGTCTGTCATTGACAAAACATTTCTCTGAGATCGAGTACTTAGGCCTGGTATTAAAATAAAATTTAGAAAATAATAAATAATTTCGTCCGCTACTTAATGAATCAATTGATCTCGATTATTTTTATATACAGATTTATTCCAAATGCGATGTTTTTTCCCCCTGGGGACCAAAGACGTATAATTTATCAATATATCGCAGTATTTTGCATCCATCATCATCAATTGTTTAGTTACGTCTGATCAACGCGTAGCGCCGTAATGGCGTAAGCACGTACGAAGACTACAATTGCGTGCTGACGTCTTTCCTTCGTCCTTTCCTCTACTACCGGCGAGGTAAGAAATGGTGGATAACGTTTCTATCGATGAAAATCAAACTCCATCTATGTTCCTCGATATCTAAAACGCGTAATTTTTCACCTTTACCAATTTGCTATATGTATATTGACGTTTCGCATTTGTTATTTCCACCCCCAAAACCAGTCGATATACCTATATAGTTTGTTTTGCCACCCACCCCTCTATCCTAGGCCCCCATGCCTGCCTATCCGTCTTTTAGTAGCCAGGGCAACGTGAATAATGCTCAATGTGTGTAACATATAACGTTTGTCTTGTATGTACATGGTCGCATTGTTTCAGACCGTTTTAATTACATGTGTAGGTTATAAAAGTTGTTTGCCGTGGGAGAGGGGGGGGGCAGTGTTCATGACTCGCTATCTGACTGGTTAGTTGCATGCCTGTCTGTTATAGTTGACTAGTTACGTGTCCTTCTGCGTCTTTTAATTAACGTTTAACGTTAAGGGTTTAATTTGGACAGTCAACTGGATGTACCGGGTTACATATTGTATGACATTGTTAACGAGTTACCTAAATATGACAGTCGTGTAAACACACACACACTCATGATGTTGCTAGATACCTGCCTGACGTTAGTTAACTAAAGTTAAAAGTCCTGAAATCCCCAGTCCGCTCCGTAACGTTAGTTGGTTAATATAATGTATTGTAATCGTCAACTCCACCTAACTTGACTCTCTTGTCTAACCCCAGAATGAAGACCATTCTCAGTAACCAGACTGTGGATATCCCCGACGGTGGTGAGTTGAACTACCTTAAAATCCGCTGTTCATTTACTGAACCATCCAACATGTTGATAACCGTGGATCAATAGACTAGAGTCAAATGTTTACCTATGTTGCCTAGTGAGTTATTGGTTCAACCCCCAGAAAAGGACTACACTTAACTTAATGCCATTCCGCTAAGTTACTGTAGTCTGTCTCTGGCTGACATCCTCAAGAGGTTTCGCTCGTTCCTGTCTTCATCAATCCAGCGTTTTAGCCTGACTATAGTTGGGTTTAAATGTGATATATTCTAGTGGCGTGGTTAAGATTGTCTAGCTAGTTACTGGTTCTGTGTGTGTGTGTCTAACCCCTGTTGTCTCTGCCGTGCCCCCCAGTCGAGGTGAGGCTGAAGGGACGGACCGTCATCGTCAAGGGTCCCCGGGGGGTTCTCCGCAGGGAGTTCAACCACATCAACCTGGAACTCAGCCTGTTGGGGAAGACGCACAAAAAGGTATGGAGACTTGTCTATAGAGAGTACTTGGCGATGGCTTCATCCTACACTTAAATGCACTGGTACTCATCATGCCCAGGGCTCTAAAGTACGGCGAAGTATTTTGCTGTGCGATCTGTGGAGTTTTACGTTCGGGAGTACAGGGGAGATGCACCTCTGTCGCTAGGCTGCCCTGTCGCTAGGCTGCGAAAAGAACTGAGTAAATAGTTCCTTATATAGTGAGAGGTATTAATGCCATCCTGTTGTTTACGGCAGGGTAGCCTAGTGGTTAGAGTGTAGGGGCGGCAGGGTAGCCTAGTGGTTAGAGTGTAGGGGCGGCAGGGTAGCCTAGTGGTTAGAGCGTTGGCCTAGTAACCGGAAGGTTGCAAGTTCAAACCCCCGAGCTGACAAGGTACAAATCTGTCATTCTGCCCCTGAACAGGCAGTTAACCCACTGTTCCTAGACCAGTTAACCCACTGTTCCTAGACCAGTTAACCCACTGTTCCTAGACCAGTTAACCCACTGTTCCTAGACCAGTTAACCCACTGTTCCTAGACCAGTTAACCCCACTGTTCCTAGACCAGTTAACCCACTGTTCCTAGACCAGTTAACCCACTGTTCCTAGACCAGTTAACCCCACTGTTCCTAGACCAGTTAACCCACTGTTCCTAGACCAGTTAACCCCACTGTTCCTAGACCAGTTAACCCCACTGTTCCTAGACCAGTTAACCCCACTGTTCCTAGACCAGTTAACCCACTGTTCCTAGACCAGTTAACCCACTGTTCCTAGACCAGTTAACCCACTGTTCCTAGACCAGTTAACCCACTGTTCCTAGACCAGTTAACCCACTGTTCCTAGACCAGTTAACCCACTGTTCCTAGACCAGTTAACCCACTGTTCCTAGACCAGTTAACCCACTGTTCCTAGACCAGTTAACCCACTGTTCCTAGACCAGTTAACCCACTGTTCCTAGACCAGTTAACCCACTGTTCCTAGGCCGTCATTGAAAATAATCTGTTCTTAACTGAGTTGCCTAGTTAAATAAAGGTAAAATTTAAAAAAACAACAACAGTTGTTTCGACAAGCAACAGTTTCCTGAGCTTTGTGTGTTTTTAGGGTGCAGACATCTCCCTTCAAGTTACACAACCCCTGATTCTGCCAACACACATCTCCCTTCAAGTTATACAACCCCTGATTCTGCCAACACACATCTCCCTTCAAGTTATACAACCCCTGATTCTGCCAACACACATCTCCCTTCAAGTTACACAACCCCTGATTCTGCCAACACACATCTCCCTTCAAGTTATACAACCCCTGATTCTGCCAACACACATCTCCCTTCAAGTTACACAACCCCTATGTCCTGTTACCTCATTGGCTAGCTACCAACCTGGTAACTTTGGCTGATCCAATCATGTGGGGACACAGAAGGGAACCTTCTGATCGTTGCTTTTTCGATTTAATGGTGTCGTGAAGCGTTGCTAACTGATAGTTCTGCTGGTGAATCACATGTATTTATAAAGCCCCTTCGTACATCAGCTGATACCTCAAAGTGCTGAACAAGAAACATCTCTCCTCTCTCTGTGTTCCAGCTGCGTGTGGATAAATGGTGGGGCAACAGGAAGGAGCTGGCGACAGTCAGAACCATCTGCAGTCACGTCCAGAACATGATCAAGGGAGTCACCATGGTGAGTGTTGACCCTACTGTTTAGTTACCATGGTGAGTGTTGACCCTACTGGTAGTTACCATGGTGAGTGTTGACCCTACTGTTAGTTACCATGGTGAGTGTTGACCCTATTGTTAGTTACCATGGTGAGTGTTGGCCCTACTGTTAGTTACCATGGTGAGTGTTGACCCTACTGTTACTTACCATGGTGAGTGTTGGCCCTACTGTTAGTTACCATGGTGAGTGTTGACCCTACTGTTACTTACCATGGTGAGTGTTGGCCATACTGTTAGTTACCATGGTGAGTGTTGGCCCTATGGTTAGTTACCATGGTGAGTGTTGACCCTACTGGTAGTTATCATGGTGAATGTTGGCCCTACTGTTAGTCACCATGGTGACTGTTGACCCAACTGTTAGTTACCATG
>NW_022261984.1:15440008-15462508 GCF_002021735.2 Oncorhynchus kisutch
GTTATAATCTTTCTGCCATGCAAGGCTTTAACCAACGTTAGAGAAGTGATACGCCTGTAACCTGCGTTATGGGGCTTTTTAGAGACGTTTGAACTGAACCAGCCCTAAATGCCTCGTGCCCCATTTTAGTTTTTTTTACTCTGAACGGTTATTCTCTCTCTCTCTCTCTCTCTCTCTCTCTGTCTCTCTCTGTCTCTCTCTCTGTCTCTCTCTCTGTCTCTCTCTCTGTCTCTCTCTCTGTCTCTCTCTCTGTCTCTCTCTCTGTCTCTCTCTCTCTGTCTCTCTCTCTCTGTCTCTCTCTCTCTGTCTCTCTCTCTCTGTCTCTCTCTCTCTGTCTCTCTCTGTCTCCTCCAGCCACTCTGATCCAACAAGTCACCACGGTCAAGAAGGACATCAGGAAGTTCCTGGATGGGATCTACGTCAGTGAGAAGAGACCACTGTGGCGGAAACAGACGGACGAATAACTGAATCAGATGCATCTCTGGAACTCACTATTGACCAATAAAATCCCTCCCTTTTTTTTCAACGACACCCCATATCCTGTGTTTGTGGTTCCTATTGGCTGGTTCATGTAGTTTAAACCAAGCTGGTCATTTCTCTTCTTCCTGTTAGTCAACCCATTTTCTGCGTCGCACCAAACAGATCACATTAAATTACTTATGCTTAGTTCATAACCATGTGGGAATTTACCACATTACAACTGGGAGAAATCCACTTGAAGGCACTCCCAACTGGTAATCTACTAGTGGGAATTTACTATAGACTGGGAGAAATCCACTAGAAGGGCCCTCCCAACTGGTAATCTACTAGTGGGAATTTACTATAGACTGGGAGAAATCCACTAGAAGGGCCCTCCCAACTGGTAATCTACTAGTGGGGGGGGATATACCCTGGGTACACTTCTAGGATCAGCTTCCCCTCATCTTAACCATTAGTGTGAGATGAATAACTGACCCCAGATCAGTCTTAGCGACAACTGCAGCCCTGTCTATTACAACAGTCAAGTTAGTTATCGGTTTCCACTTCGATAATGACCTTTGAATTAGTTCTTAACTGGTAAAATAACTGTCCTGATAAAAATTAATATGGAGTCTTTTAAGACTTTTGGGGGGGGGGGGGGGGGTCTAAAATAATGTGTAATTGTTTTTAAAAAGTCATACCAAGGATCATTTAACTACTCAAATTTCTTATTTTGGGAACCCCTTCATTTGAGAAATTGATTTGGGCCTTTACTACTGTAGCCCATAGAAATACATTGAATGCCCTCTTTATCTAGGAGATGTGAGAAAAGCTCAGGATATACAGGAACTAAAGTCTGAAGCTGTATAAAAAAATGGGGTCTGTTCAGAGGGCTGCAATGTTAGAGCGTTTGGATATTAGTCGTGTGTCAAAGATCTGCAAAGTGTTTTCGAAAACTGACAATAAAAAGTAACAAGAATCCTGTGAAAACAATACAAGGTACGTCATGTTACCTCAGAACAGGGACTGGTAGGTACGTCATGTTACCTCAGCACAGGGACTGGTAGGTACGTCATGTAGGATCCCATCAGTGTTACCTCAGAACAGGGACTGGTAGGTACGTCATGTAGGATCCCATCAGTGTTACCTTTACCTCAGAACAGGGACTGGTAGGTACGTCATGTAGGATCCCATCAGTGTTGCCTCAGAACAGGGACTGGTAGGATCCCATCAGTGTTACCTCCGAACAGACTGGTAGGATCCCATCAGTGTTACCTCAGAACAGGGACTGGTAGGATCCCATCAGTGTTACCTCAGAACAGGGACTGGTAGGATTCCATCAGTGTTACCTCAGAACAGGGACTGGTAGGATCCCATCAGTGTTACCTCAGAACAGGGACTGGTAGGATCCCATCAGTGTTACCTCAGAACAGGGATTGGTAGGTACGTCATGTAGGATCCCATCAGTGTTACCTCAGAACAGGGACTGGTAGGTACGTCATGTTACCTCAGCACAGGGACTGGTAGGTACGTCATGTTACCTCAGAACAGGGACTGGTAGGATCCCATCAGTGTTACCTCAGAACAGGGACTGGTAGGTACGTCATGTAGGATCCCATCAGTGTTACCTCAGAACAGGGATTGGTAGGTACGTCATGTAGGATCCCATCAGTGTTACCTCAGAACAGGGACTGGTAGGATCCCATCAGTGTTACCTCAGAACAGGGACTGGTAGGATCCCATCAGTGTTACCTCAGAACAGGGACTGGTAGGTACGTCATGTTACCTCAGAACAGGGACTGGTAGGATCCCATCAGTGTTACCTCAGAACAGGGACTGGTAGGATCCCATCAGTGTTACCTCAGAACAGGGACTGGTAGGTACGTCATGTAGGATCCCATCAGTGTTACCTCAGAACAGGGACTGGTAGGATCCCATCAGTGTTACCTCAGAACAGGGACTGGTAGGATCCCATCAGTGTTACCTCAGAACAGGGACTGGTAGGTACGTCATGTTACCTCAGAACAGGGACTGGTAGGTACGTCATGGAGGATCCCATCAGTGTTACCTCAGAACAGGGACTGGTAGGATCCCATCAGTGTTACCTCAGAACAGGGATTGGTAGGTACGTCATGTAGGATCCCATCAGTGTTACCTCAGAACAGGGACTGGTAGGATCCCATCAGTGTTACCTCAGAACAGGGACTGGTAGGATCCCATCAGTGTTACCTCAGAACAGGGACTGGTAGGTACGTCATGTAGGATCCCATCAGTGTTACCTCAGAACAGGGACTGGTAGGTACGTCATGTTAACTCAGCACAGGGACTGGTAGGTACGTCATGTTACCTCAGAACAGGGACTGGTAGGATCCCATCAGTGTTACCTCAGAACAGGGACTGGTAGGTACGTCATGTTACCTCAGAACAGGGACTGGTAGGTACATCATGTAGGATCCCATCAGTGTTACCTCAGAACAGGGACTGGTAGGATCCCATCAGTGTTACCTCAGAACAGGGACTGGTAGGTACGTCATGTTACCTCAGAACAGGGACTGGTAGGTACGTCATGGAGGATCCCATCAGTGTTACCTCAGAACAGGGACTGGTAGGATCCCATCAGTGTTACCTCAGAACAGGGATTGGTAGGTACGTCATGTAGGATCCCATCAGTGTTACCTCAGAACAGGGACTGGTAGGTACGTCACGTTACCTCAGCACAGGGACTGGTAGGTACGTCATGTTACCTCAGAACAGGGACTGGTAGGATCCCATCAGTGTTACCTCAGAACAGGGACTGGTAGGTACGTCATGTAGGATCCCATCAGTGTTACCTCAGAACAGGGATTGGTAGGTACGTCATGTAGGATCCCATCAGTGTTACCTCAGAACAGGGACTGGTAGGATTCCATCAGTGTTACCTCAGAACAGGGACTGGTAGGATCCCATCAGTGCTACCTCAGAACAGGGACTGGTAGGATCCCATCAGTGTTTACCTCAGAACAGGGACTGGTAGGTACGTCATGTAGGATCCCATCAGTGTTACCTCAGAACAGGGACTGGTAGGTACGTCATGTTACCTCAGCACAGGGACTGGTAGGTACGTCATGTTACCTCAGAACAGGGACTGGTAGGATCCCATCAGTGTTACCTCAGAACAGGGACTGGTAGGTACGTCATGTAGGATCCCATCAGTGTTACCTCAGAACAGGGATTGGTAGGTACGTCATGTAGGATCCCATCAGTGTTGCCTCAGAACAGGGACTGGTAGGATTCCATCAGTGTTACCTCAGAACAGGGACTGGTAGGATCCAATCAGTGTTACCTCAGAACAGGGACTGGTAGGATCCCATCAGTGTTACCTCAGAACAGGGACTGGTAGGATCCCATCAGTGTTACCTCAGAACAGGGACTGGTAGGATCCCATCAGTGTTACCTCAGAACAGGGACTGGTAGGATGCCATCAGTGTTACCTCAGAACAGGGACTGGTAGGTACGTCATGTAGGATCCCATCAGTGTTACCTCAGAACAGGGACTGGTAGGTACGTCATGTTACCTCAGCACAGGGACTGGTAGGTACGTCATGTTACCTCAGAACAGGGACTGGTAGGATCCCATCAGTGTTACCTCAGAACAGGGACTGGTAGGTACGTCATGTAGGATCCCATCAGTGTTACCTCAGAACAGGGATTGGTAGGTACGTCATGTAGGATCCCATCAGTGTTACCTCAGAACAGGGACTGGTAGGATCCCATCAGTGTTACCTCAGAACAGGGACTGGTAGGATCCCATCAGTGTTACCTCAGAACAGGGACTGGTAGGTACGTCATGTTACCTCAGAACAGGGACTGGTAGGTACGTCATGGAGGATCCCATCAGTGTTACCTCAGAACAGGGACTGGTAGGATCCCATCAGTGTTACCTCAGAACAGGGATTGGTAGGTACGTCATGTAGGATCCCATCAGTGTTACCTCAGAACAGGGACTGGTAGGTACGTCATGTTACCTCAGCACAGGGACTGGTAGGTACGTCATGTTACCTCAGAACAGGGACTGGTAGGATCCCATCAGTGTTACCTCAGAACAGGGACTGGTAGGTACGTCATGTAGGATCCCATCAGTGTTACCTCAGAACAGGGATTGGTAGGTACGTCATGTAGGATCCCATCAGTGTTACCTCAGAACAGGGACTGGTAGGATCCCATCAGTGTTACCTCAGAACAGGGACTGGTAGGATCCCATCAGTGTTACCTCAGAACAGGGACTGGTAGGTACGTCATGTTACCTCAGAACAGGGACTGGTAGGTACGTCATGGAGGATCCCATCAGTGTTACCTCAGAACAGGGACTGGTAGGATCCCATCAGTGTTACCTCAGAACAGGGACTGGTAGGATCCCATCAGTGTTACCTCAGAACAGGGACTGGTAGGTACGTCATGTAGGATCCCATCAGTGTTACCTCAGAACAGGGACTGGTAGGTACGTCATGTTACCTCAGCACAGGGACTGGTAGGTACGTCATGTTACCTCAGAACAGGGACTGGTAGGATCCCATCAGTGTTACCTCAGAACAGGGACTGGTAGGTACGTCATGTTACCTCAGAACAGGGACTGGTAGGTACATCATGTAGGATCCCATCAGTGTTACCTCAGAACAGGGACTGGTAGGATCCCATCAGTGTTACCTCAGAACAGGGATTGGTAGGTACGTCATGTAGGATCCCATCAGTGTTACCTCAGAACAGGGACTGGTAGAATCCCATCAGTGTTACCTCAGAACAGGGACTGGTAGGATCCCATCAGTGTTACCTCAGAACAGGGACTGGTAGGTACGTCATGTAGGATCCCATCAGTGTTACCTCAGAACAGGGACTGGTAGGTACGTCATGTTACCTCAGCACAGGGACTGGTAGGTACGTCATGTTACCTCAGAACAGGGACTGGTAGGATCCCATCAGTGTTACCTCAGAACAGGGACTGGTAGGATCCCATCAGTGTTACCTCAGAACAGGGACTGGTAGGTACGTCATGTTACCTCAGAACAGGGACTGGTAGGTACGTCATGGAGGATCCCATCAGTGTCACCTTAGAACAGGGACTGGTAGGTACGTCATGTTACCTCAGAACAGGGACTGGTAGGTACATCATGTAGGATCCCATCAGTGTTACCTCAGAACAGGGACTGGTAGGATCCCATCAGTGTTACCTCAGAACAGGGATTGGTAGGTACGTCATGTAGGATCCCATCAGTGTTACCTCAGAACAGGGACTGATAGGATCCCATCAGTGTTACCTCAGAACAGGGACTGGTAGGATCCCATCAGTGTTACCTCAGAACAGGGACTGGTAGGTACGTCATGTAGGATCCCATCAGTGTTACCTCAGAACAGGGACTGGTAGGTACGTCATGTTACCTCAGCACAGGGACTGGTAGGTACGTCATGTTACCTCAGCACAGGGACTGGTAGGATCCCATCAGTGTTACCTCAGAACAGGGACTGGTAGGATCCCATCAGTGTTACCTCAGAACAGGGACTGGTAGGTACATCATGTTACCTCAGAACAGGGACTGGTAGGTACGTCATGGAGGATCCCATCAGTGTCACCTTAGAACAGGGACTGGTAGATACGTCATGTTACCTCAGAACAGGGACTGGTAGGTACATCATGTAGGATCCCATCAGTGTTACCTCAGAACAGGGACTGGTAGGATCCCATCAGTGTTACCTCAGAACAGGGACTGGTAGGATCCCATCAGTGTTACCTCAGAACAGGGACTGGTAGGATCCCATCAGTGTTACCTCAGAACAGGGACTGGTAGGTACGTCATGTTACCTCAGAACAGGGACTGGTAGGTACGTCATGGAGGATCCCATCAGTGTCACCTTAGAACAGGGACTGGTAGGTACGTCATGTTACCTCAGAACAGGGACTGGTAGGTACATCATGTAGGATCCCATCAGTGTTACCTCAGAACAGGGACTGGTAGGATCCCATCAGTGTTACCTCAGAACAGGGACTGGTAGGATCCCATCAGTGTTACCTCAGAACAGGGACTGGTAGGTACGTCATGTAGGATCCCATCAGTGTTACCTCAGAACAGGGACTGGTAGGTACGTCATGGAGGATCCCATCAGTGTTCAAGTCTCGTGTCACCTTAGAACAGGGACCGGTAGGTACGTCATGTAGGATCCCATCAGTGTTCAAGTCTCGTGTCACCTTAGAACAGGGACTGGTAGGTACGTCATGTAGGATCCCATCAGTGTTCAAGTCTCGTGTCACCTTAGAACAGGGACTGGTAGGTACATCATGTAGGATCCCATCAGTGTTCAAGTCTCGTGTCACCTTAGAACAGGGACTGGTAGGTACGTCATGTAGGATCCCATCAGTGTTACCTCAGAACAGGGACTGGTAGGTACGTCATGGAGGATCCCATCAGTGTTCAAGTCTCGTGTCACCTTAGAACAGGGACTGGTAGGTACGTCATGTAGGATCCCATCAGTGTTCAAGTCTCGTGTCACCTTAGAACAGGGACTGGTAGGTACGTCATGTTACCTCAGCACAGGGACTGGTAGGTACGTCATGTAGGATCCCATCAGTGTTCAAGTCTCGTGTCACCTTAGAACAGGGACTGGTAGGTACGTCATGTTACCTCAGCACAGGGACTGGTAGGTACGTCATGTAGGATCCCATCAGTGTTCAAGTCTCGTGTCACCTTAGAACAGGGACTGGTAGGTACGTCATGTAGGATCCCATCAGTGTTACCTCAGAACAGGGACTGGTAGGTACGTCATGGAGGATCCCATCAGTGTTCAAGTCTCGTGTCACCTTAGAACAGGGACTGGTAGGTACGTCATGTAGGATCCCATCAGTGTTCAAGTCTCGTGTCACCTTAGAACAGGGACTGGTAGGTACGTCATGTTACCTCAGCACAGGGACTGGTAGGTACGTCATGTAGGATCCCATCAGTGTTCAAGTCTCGTGTCACCTTAGAACAGGGACTGGTAGGTACGTCATGTTACCTCAGCACAGGGACTGGTAGGTACGTCATGTAGGATCCCATCAGTGTTCAAGTCTCGTGTCACCTTAGAACAGGGACTGGTAGGTACGTCATGTAGGATCCCATCAGTGTTCAAGTCTCGTGTCACCTTAGAACAGGGACTGGTAGGTACGTCATGTAGGATCCCATCAGTGTTCAAGTCTCGTGTCACCTTAGAACAGGGACTGGTAGGTACGTCATGTTACCTCAGCACAGGGACTGGTAGGTACGTCATGTAGGATCCCATCAGTGTTCAAGTCTCGTGTCACCTTAGAACAGGGACTGGTAGGTACGTCATGTTACCTCAGCACAGGGACTGGTAGGTACGTCATGTTACCTCAGCACAGGGACTGGTAGGTACGGCATGTTACCTCAGCACAGGGACTGGTAGGTACGTCATGTTACCTCAGCACAGGGACTGGTAGGTACGTCATGTTACCTCAGCACAGGGACTGGTAGGTACGTCATGTTACCTCAGCACAGGGACTGGTAGGTACGTCATGTTACCTCAGCACAGGGACTGGTAGGTACGTCATGTTACCTCAGCACAGGGACTGGTAGGTACGTCATGTTACCTCAGCACAGGGACTGGTAGGTACGTCATGTTACCTCAGCACAGGGACTGGTAGGTACGTCATGTTACCTCAGCACAGGGACTGGTAGGTACGTCATGTTACCTCAGCACAGGGACTGGTAGGTACGTCATGTTACCTTAGCACAGGGACTGGTAGGTACGTCATGTTACCTCAGCACAGGGACTGGTAGGTACGTCATGTTACCTCAGCACAGGGACTGGTAGGTACGTGTGTGTGTGTTTCTGGGTAATTGGATATCTCTGGTCGTCACGGTCCTTTCCTGGTCGTGGGAAAGAGAGGTGAGAGTGGGGGCAGGTCTGTAAACTGCAGGTCTGTCTGTAGTTCCCTGGGTAGAGAGAGAGAGAGAGCTGTTGAGAGTGGTGGCAGGCAGGTCTGTAAACTGCAGGTCTGTGTAGTTCCCTGGGTAGAGAGAGCTGTTGAGAGTGGTGGCAGGCAGGTCTTTAAACTGGACGTTTGTCTGTAGTTGTCAGCGTCTGTGTCGTTGGGACCGTTCACATTCGCACACACAACATTTCCACAGCTAAGCACAGTTTACATACCAATATTCATTTTCAATTTGTTATTAAATACTTTTACGGTGCTATTGCTTTTTTGTTTTTACATTTACTGATAATTTCTAAATAATATTTAAATTCTCTCTTAAATAATGTGAAGCAAGGGTTTGTTCTCTTCATTTTATGGATAAAGAATCTTCCATGAAAGATAAACACGTGAACGTTAAATCAGGGTCCCATATCCCCTGGGTCAATATAAAACATACATACTAACATACTAAAACGAACATACTAAAACATACTATCAGATGAACATGTGGAGAGATCCTATGCTACTAGTAGCCTCCTGCTATAGACATGCAGAAACATCTCCGGTAGATGTGTCGCACTGCTTTGCTTTATCTTGGTCTGGGTCGCAGTTATAAATGAGAACTTGTTCTCAACTGACCTTCCTGGTTACATAAAGGAGAAATTAAATAAACATCTCCGATATATAAAGTGTTTATTCTCAAAGTTGCCGGGATGTGACGTGTCCTACTTATACCGGTACATTCGTAACAACTTAAAGCATTACGAAACTTACATTATATTAAAATTAAAATAAACCTCACGTAGCAAATAAACCATTTATTTTGTCGTTGTTGATTAAATTCGACACTCTTATTGACGTCCACACAAAAAAACGACTTGCCTGATGGGTGAAACAACGAGAAAAAACGCCACCTGCTGGAGGGAGACATGTTTTCCGCGGACATGGGTCTCCCTCTTCCACTTCCTCTTCCGCTCTGATCACACTTCGCGCCAAGGAGGAGCTGCTGGTCTAAACTAGTCTCATCACGATCAATAAGAAAAACTCATTTATTTTGTTGTGGATTATGGTAAGTCACGGCGTCCAAATCAACAACTCATTCCCTGACAACAGCAACACAAGTGATTCAGTAATGCATATGTCAGCTAACGTTAGGACGCATGTTACTGTTTTAGAGGACGCACGACCTATTACGAATGTACCGAATAAGCTAGTTAAACCAACTAGATCCCAACTTAGTTGGTTGTTTTAGTAGGATTTCTAGCTAACTCACTAGCTATCATGCTAATGAAAACAATGCATGAAGCTGACTATCTTTGCAAGTCAGTTGTTTACATGGCAAACATGAAAGCGACAGTCGTCTTGTCAATACTGTCAACAACATTATGGCATCAAGTGGCATTTTTACATGAGCAGATCATAAAGATAAATATGCGATGGTACTAGAACTACAGCAACTGATGCAGCTAAATTGGGCTCCCGAATGGCGCAGCTCTCTTAGGTAACTGCAGTCCCTGGTTCGAATCCAGGCCGCATCACATCCGGCCGTGATTGGGAGTCCCATAGGGTCGCGCAGTTTTTGCCCACCGTAGTCCGGGGTAGGCCGTTATTACCTGATTTGCCTAGTTAAGTAAAGTTTCAATATAAAGTATGTGATTGTACCAGAGCTAGATACTGTATCTGGCCAAGCCATATATCGCTCATGTGTAACTTAGCAATGCATGTCTTCAAATCAAATGCCACTTAACGTCAAGGATAAATCCCAAATTACACCATATTCCTATACAGTGCACTATTTACTTTTAACCAGAGCCCTGTAGTGCATTATATAGGGAATAGGGTGTCAATTAGGCTCAGTGGACTCATTTACTCTCTCCTCTCCCCATCCCCTTCCATTCTTAGGATATCAGGCGGTTCTTTGTATCAAGCAAACCCGCAGCACAGAAACCATCTCAGGATGGAACACTCAACACGGAGAAGGAATCCACGAAGAAGAAATCCGTCTCAACAGACGAAGAAGTGAAGAAGAAGAACCCTGCCACCAAGGTATTAATTATTATAAACCAGAGTCTCTAGTCAGTGAACTGGTCGACTACCAAGGACCAGAGTCTCTAGTCAGTGAACTGGTCGACCACCAAGGACCAGAGTCTCTAGTCAGTGAACTGGTCGACCACCAAGGACCAGAGTCTCTAGTCAGTGAACTGGTCGACCACCAAGGACCAGAGTCTCTAGTCAGTGAACTGGTCGACCACCAAGGACCAGAGTCTCTAGTCAGTGAACTGGTCGACCACCAAGGACCAGAGTCTCTAGTCAGTGAACTGGTCGACCACCAAGGTATTAATATAAACCAGAGTCTCTAGTCAGTGAACTGGTCGACCACCAAGGTATTATTATAAACCAGAGTCTCTAGTCAGTGAACTGGTCGACCACCAAGGACCAGAGTCTCTAGTCAGTGAACTGGTCGACCACCAAGGACCAGAGTCTCTAGTCAGTGAACTGGTCGACCACCAAGGTATTATTATAAACCAGAGTCTCTAGTCAGTGAACTGGTCGACCACCAAGGACCAGAGTCTCTAGTCAGTGAACTGGTCGACTACCAAGGACCAGAGTCTCTAGTCAGTGAACTGGTCGACTACCAAGGACCAGAGTCTCTAGTCAGTGAACTGGTCGACCACCAAGGTATTAATATAAACCAGAGTCTCTAGTCAGTGAACTGGTCGACCACCAAGGACCAGAGTCTCTAGTCAGTGAACTGGTCGACCACCAAGGACCAGAGTCTCTAGTCAGTGAACTGGTCGACCACCAAGGACCAGAGTCTCTAGTCAGTGAACTGGTCGACCACCAAGGACCAGAGTCTCTAGTCAGTGAACTGGTCGACCACCAAGGTATTAATATAAACCAGAGTCTCTAGTCAGTGAACTGGTCGACTACCAAGGTATTAATTATTATAAACCAGAGTCTCTAGTCAGTGAACTGGTCGACCACCAAGGACCAGAGTCTCTAGTCAGTGAACTGGTCGACCACCAAGGACCAGAGTCTCTAGTCAGTGAACTGGTCGACCACCAAGGTATTAATTAATATAAACCAGAGTCTCTAGTCAGTGAACTGGTCGACCACCAAGGTATTATTATAAACCAGAGTCTCTAGTCAGTGAACTGGTCGACTACCAAGGACCAGAGTCTCTAGTCAGTGAACTGGTCGACTACCAAGGTATTAATTATTATAAACCAGAGTCTCTAGTCAGTGAACTGGTCGACCACCAAGGACCAGAGTCTCTAGTCAGTGAACTGGTCGACTACCAAGGTATTAATTATTATAAACCAGAGTCTCTAGTCAGTGAACTGGTCGACTACCAAGGTATTAATTATTATAAACCAGAGTCTCTAGTCAGTGAACTGGTCGACCACCAAGGACCAGAGTCTCTAGTCAGTGAACTGGTCGACTACCAAGGTATTATTATAAACCAGAGTCTCTAGTCAGTGAACTGGTCGACCACCAAGGACCAGAGTCTCTAGTCAGTGAACTGGTCGACCACCAAGGTATTAATATAAACCAGAGTCTCTAGTCAGTGAACTGGTCGAACACCAAGGTATTAATTATTATAAACCAGAGTCTCTAGTCAGTGAACTGGTCGACCACCAAGGACCAGAGTCTCTAGTCAGTGAACTGGTCGAACACCAAGGTATTAATATAAACCAGAGTCTCTAGTCAGTGAACTGGTCGACCACCAAGGACCAGAGTCTCTAGTCAGTGAACTGGTCGACTACCAAGGTATTAATTATTATAAACCAGAGTCTCTAGTCAGTGAACTGGTCGACCACCAAGGACCAGAGTCTCTAGTCAGTGAACTGGTCGACCACCAAGGACCAGAGTCTCTAGTCAGTGAACTGGTCGACCACCAAGGACCAGAGTCTCTAGTCAGTGAACTGGTCGACCACCAAGGACCAGAGTCTCTAGTCAGTGAACTGGTCGACTACCAAGGACCAGAGTCTCTAGTCAGTGAACTGGTCGACCACCAAGGACCAGAGTCTCTAGTCAGTGAACTGGTCGACTACCAAGGTATTAATATAAACCAGAGTCTCTAGTCAGTGAACTGGTCGACTACCAAGGACCAGAGTCTCTAGTCAGTGAACTGGTCGACCACCAAGGACCAGAGTCTCTAGTCAGTGAACTGGTCGACCACCAAGGACCAGAGTCTCTAGTCAGTGAACTGGTCGACCACCAAGGTATTATTATAAACCAGAGTCTCTAGTCAGTGAACTGGTCGACTACCAAGGACCAGAGTCTCTAGTCAGTGAACTGGTCGACCACCAAGGACCAGAGTCTCTAGTCAGTGAACTGGTCGACCACCAAGGTATTAATATAAACCAGAGTCTCTAGTCAGTGAACTGGTCGACACCAAGGACCAGAGTCTCTAGTCAGTGAACTGGTCGACCACCAAGGTATTAATGTAAACCAGAGTCTCTAGTCAGTGAACTGGTCGACCACCAAGGACCAGAGTCTCTAGTCAGTGAACTGGTCGACTACCAAGGACCAGAGTCTCTAGTCAGTGAACTGGTCGACCACCAAGGTATTAATATAAACCAGAGTCTCTAGTCAGTGAACTGGTCGACCACCAAGGACCAGAGTCTCTAGTCAGTGAACTGGTCGACCACCAAGGACCAGAGTCTCTAGTCAGTGAACTGGTCGACCACCAAGGTATTAATTAATATAAACCAGAGTCTCTAGTCAGTGAACTGGTCGACCACCAAGGTATTAATTAATATAAACCAGAGTCTCTAGTCAGTGAACTGGTCGACCACCAAGGTATTAATATAAACCAGAGTCTCTAGTCAGTGAACTGGTCGACTACCAAGGACCAGAGTCTCTAGTCAGTGAACTGGTCGACTACCAAGGACCAGAGTCTCTAGTCAGTGAACTGGTCGACCACCAAGGACCAGAGTCTCTAGTCAGTGAACTGGTCGACCACCAAGGACCAGAGTCTCTAGTCAGTGAACTGGTCGACCACCAAGGTATTAATTAATATAAACCAGAGTCTCTAGTCAGTGAACTGGTCGACCACCAAGGTATTAATATAAACCAGAGTCTCTAGTCAGTGAACTGGTCGACCACCAAGGACCAGAGTCTCTAGTCAGTGAACTGGTCGACCACCAAGGACCAGAGTCTCTAGTCAGTGAACTGGTCGACCACCAAGGTATTATTATAAACCAGAGTCTCTAGTCAGTGAACTGGTCGACCACCAAGGACCAGAGTCTCTAGTCAGTGAACTGGTCGACCACCAAGGACCAGAGTCTCTAGTCAGTGAACTGGTCGACCACCAAGGACCAGAGTCTCTAGTCAGTGAACTGGTCGACCACCAAGGTATTAATATAAACCAGAGTCTCTAGTCAGTGAACTGGTCGACCACCAAGGTATTAATTATTATAAACCAGAGTCTCTAGTCAGTGAACTGGTCGACCACCAAGGACCAGAGTCTCTAGTCAGTGAACTGGTCGACTACCAAGGACCAGAGTCTCTAGTCAGTGAACTGGTCGACTACCAAGGTATTAATATAAACCAGAGTCTCTAGTCAGTGAACTGGTCGACCACCAAGGACCAGAGTCTCTAGTCAGTGAACTGGTCGACTACCAAGGACCAGAGTCTCTAGTCAGTGAACTGGTCGACCACCAAGGACCAGAGTCTCTAGTCAGTGAACTGGTCGACCACCAAGGACCAGAGTCTCTAGTCAGTGAACTGGTCGACCACCAAGGACCAGAGTCTCTAGTCAGTGAACTGGTCGACCACCAAGGACCAGAGTCTCTAGTCAGTGAACTGGTCGACCACCAAGGACCAGAGTCTCTAGTCAGTGAACTGGTCGACCACCAAGGACCAGAGTCTCTAGTCAGTGAACTGGTCGACTACCAAGGACCAGAGTCTCTAGTCAGTGAACTGGTCGACCACCAAGGTATTATTATAAACCAGAGTCTCTAGTCAGTGAACTGGTCGACCACCAAGGACCAGAGTCTCTAGTCAGTGAACTGGTCGACCACCAAGGACCAGAGTCTCTAGTCAGTGAACTGGTCGACCACCAAGGACCAGAGTCTCTAGTCAGTGAACTGGTCGACCACCAAGGACCAGAGTCTCTAGTCAGTGAACTGGTCGACTACCAAGGACCAGAGTCTCTAGTCAGTGAACTGGTCGACCACCAAGGTATTAATATAAACCAGAGTCTCTAGTCAGTGAACTGGTCGACCACCAAGGACCAGAGTCTCTAGTCAGTGAACTGGTCGACCACCAAGGACCAGAGTCTCTAGTCAGTGAACTGGTCGACCACCAAGGTATTATTATAAACCAGAGTCTCTAGTCAGTGAACTGGTCGACCACCAAGGTATTAATTAATATAAACCAGAGTCTCTAGTCAGTGAACTGGTCGACCACCAAGGACCAGAGTCTCTAGTCAGTGAACTGGTCGACCACCAAGGACCAGAGTCTCTAGTCAGTGAACTGGTCGACCACCAAGGTATTAATATAAACCAGAGTCTCTAGTCAGTGAACTGGTCGACTACCAAGGACCAGAGTCTCTAGTCAGTGAACTGGTCGACTACCAAGGACCAGAGTCTCTAGTCAGTGAACTGGTCGACCACCAAGGACCAGAGTCTCTAGTCAGTGAACTGGTCGACCACCAAGGACCAGAGTCTCTAGTCAGTGAACTGGTCGACCACCAAGGACCAGAGTCTCTAGTCAGTGAACTGGTCGACTACCAAGGACCAGAGTCTCTAGTCAGTGAACTGGTCGACCACCAAGGACCAGAGTCTCTAGTCAGTGAACTGGTCGACCACCAAGGTATTAATATAAACCAGAGTCTCTAGTCAGTGAACTGGTCGACTACCAAGGACCAGAGTCTCTAGTCAGTGAACTGGTCGACTACCAAGGACCAGAGTCTCTAGTCAGTGAACTGGTCGACTACCAAGGACCAGAGTCTCTAGTCAGTGAACTGGTCGACCACCAAGGACCAGAGTCTCTAGTCAGTGAACTGGTCGACCACCAAGGACCAGAGTCTCTAGTCAGTGAACTGGTCGACCACCAAGGTATTAATATAAACCAGAGTCTCTAGTCAGTGTAATAATGATGGTGGTGAGGATGATGATGGTGGTGAGGATGATGATGATGAGGAAGGCTTCTATAGCCACAAAGTGCTAAATCCCACCTATTTCTACAATGTCTTAACCCCAACCACACTGCTAAGCTCACGCCTATGCTTATAATGACCATGGTGGTGAACAGGATGATGATGAGGAAGATGGTGATGGTGGTGATGATGAGGAAGATGGTGATGAGGATGATAATGATGGTGGTGATGATGTGGATGATGAGGAAGATGGTGAGGAGGATGATAATGATGGTGGTGATGATGATGATATTCATGGTGATGATGATGGTGGTCAGGATGATGATGATGATAATGATGGTGGTGAGGATGATGATGATGGTGGTGGTGAGGATGATGATGATAATGATAGTGGTGAGGATGATAATGATAGTGGTGAGGATGATGGTCGTGATGATGATGATGATGGGGGTGAGGATGATAATGATAGTGGTGAGGATGATGATGATGATGGTGATGATGTGTTCCAGATCACCAGCCCCAAGGTGGAGAAGAAGAAGAAGAAGAAGGACAATGATAAAAAGAGAAAGAGGCGTGCTGTCATTGAGTCAGGTAATAATGATGACTGTCCCTCTGTGGGCCATTTAATGGTCATTGAGTCGGGTAATAATGATGACTGTCCCTCTGTGGGCCATTTAATGGTCATTGAGTCAGGTAATAATGATGACTGTCCCTCTGGGCCATTTAATGGTCATTGAGTCAGGTAATAATGATGACTGTCCCTCTGTGGGCCATTTAATGGTCATTGAGTCAGGTAATAATGATGACTGCCCCTCTGTGGGCCATTTAATGGTCATTGAGTCAGGTAATAATGATGACTGTCCCTCTGGCTGGTAATAATGATGACTGTCCCTCTGTGGGCCATTTAATGGTCATTGAGTCAGGTAATAATGATGACTGTCCCTCTGTAGGCCATTTAATGGTCATTGAGTCAGGTAATAAGGATGCTTGTCCCTCTGTAGGCCATTTAATGGTCATTGAGTCAGGTAATAATGATGGCTGTCCCTCTGTAGGCCATTTAATGGTCATTGAGTCAGGTAATAATCATGACTGAACCTCTGTGGGCCATTTAATGGTCATTGAGTCAGGTAATAATGATGACTGTCCCTCTGTAGGCCATTTAATGGTCATTGAGTCAGGTAATAATGATGGCTGTCCCTCTGTGGGCCATTTAATGGTCATTGAGTCAGGTAATAATGATGACTGTCCCTCTGTGGGCCATTTAATGGTCATTGAGTCAGGTAATAATGATGACTGTCCCTCTGTGGGCCATTTAATGGTCATTGAGTCAGGTAATAATGATGACTGTCCCTCTGTAGGCCATTTAATGGTCATTGAGTCAGGTAATAATGATGACTGTCCCTCTATGGACCATTTAATGTACATTGAGTCAGGCAATAATGATGACTGTCCCTCTGTAGGCCATTTAATGGTCATTGAGTCAGGTAATAATGATGACTGAACCTCTGTGGGCCATTTAATGGTCATTGAGTCAGATAATGATGACTGAACCTCTGACAGTGGAGGTATTGCTGGCCCTGTGTTTTTAGAATGGGCCATTTAATGTTTGATTCCAATGGAGCTGACACATCGATGGTTTAGGCTGAATCCCAGCCTAACACAAGGTCATAGGTCCGAGAGGCTGGGGGTCCGAGAGGCTGGGGGTCAGAGACAGACATAAAGTGGTAGACCACAATGATTTGTCATGCTCAACATGTAGAAATATGTCTCTGTGGAACTGTTGGGTAAAGTCAGACTTTAATCGACCAGCGTTTCTACTCTTCCATATTCGTTGAAACTGTTTTGGTTGTAAACTCAAACGGACAGAGAGCACTAATGTCCAACGGGCCTTCGGGAAAAACCAACACTTTCAATGGCTGTTATCATAGAATATGGGGGTCATCCTGCAGGGGGGTTTCTGGGAAAACAGAACACCTTCTCTGGCTGTTATCATAGAATATGGGGGTCATCCTGCAGGGGTTTCTGGGAAAACAGAACCCTTCTCTGGCTGTTATCATCATCCTGCAGGGGGTTTCTGGGGGAAAACAACACCTTCTCTGGCTGTTATCATCATCCTGCAGGGGGTTTCTGGGAAAAAACTTTGTAAGAGTCCGTCGAGTCTAAAGTGTTTCCTCCCCGAGTCTTAAGGAGGGTTTCCCTCCCCGAGTCTTCTCCCCTCTTAGGGTTCCCTCCCCGAGTCTTAAGGAGGGTTTCCCTCCCGAGTCTTAAGGAGGGGTTTCCCTCCCCGAGTCTTAAGGAGGGGTTTCCCTCCCCGAGTCTTAAGGAGGGGTTTCCCTCCCCGAGTCTTAAGGAGGGGTTTCCCTCCCCGAGTCTTAAGGAGGGGTTTCCCTCCCCGAGTCTTAAGGAGGGGTTTCCCTCCCCGAGTCTTAAGGAGGGGTTTCCCTCCCCGAGTCTTAAGGAGGGGTTTCCCTCCCGAGTCTTAAGGAGGGGTTTCCCTCCCCGAGTCTTAAGGAGGGGTTTCCCTCCCCGAGTCTTAAGGAGGGGTTTCCCTCCCCGAGTCTTAAGGAGGGGTTTCCCTCCCCGAGTCTTAAGGAGGGTTTCCCTCCCCGAGTCTTAAGGAGGGTTCCCTCCCCGAGTCTTAAGGAGGATTTCCCTCCCGAGTCTTAAGGAGGGGTTTCCCTCCCCGAGTCTTAAGGAGGGGTTTCCCTCCCCTGAGTCTTAAGGAGGGTTTCCCTTCCCGAGTCTTAGGAGGGGTTTCCCTTCCCGAGTCTTAAGGAGGGTTTCCCTTCCCGAGTCTTAAGGAGGGGTTTCCCTTCCCGAGTCTTAAGGAGGTTTCCCTCCCCGAGTCTTAAGGAGGGGTTTCCCTCCCCGAGTCTTAAGGAGGGGTTTCCCTCCCCCGAGTCTTCAGGAGGGGTTTCCTCCCCGAGTCTTCAGGAGGGGTTTCCTCCCCGAGTCTTAAGGAGGGGTTTCCTCCCCGAGTCTTAAGGAGGGGTTTCCTCCCCGAGTCTTAAGGAGGGGTTGCCTCCCCGAGTCTTAAGGAGGGGTTGCCTCCCCGAGTCTTAAGGAGGGGTTGCCTCCCCGAGTCTTAAGGAGGGGTTGCCTCCCCGAGTCTTAAGGAGGGGTTGCCTCCCCGAGTCTTAAGGAGGGGTTGCCTCCCCGAGTCTTAAGGAGGGGTTGCCTCCCCGAGTCTTAAGGAGGGGTTGCCTCCCCGAGTCTTAAGGAGGGGTTGCCTCCCCGAGTCTTAAGGAGGGTTTTCCTCCCCGAGTCCTCCCGAGTCTTAAGGAGGGTTTTCCTCCCCGAGTCTTAAGGAGGGTTTTCCTCCCCGAGTCTTAAGGAGGGGTTGCCTCCCCGAGTCTTAAGGAGGGGTTGCCTCCCCGAGTCTTAAGGAGGGGTTGCCTCCCCGAGTCTTAAGGAGGGGTTGCCTCCCCGAGTCTTAAGGAGGGGTTGCCTCCCCGAGTCTTAAGGAGGGGTTGCCTCTCCGAGTCTTAAGGAGGGGTTGCCTCCCCGAGTCTTAAGGAGGGGTTGCCTCCCCGAGTCTTAAGGAGGGGTTGCCTCCCCGAGTCTTAAGGAGGGGTTGCCTCCCCGAGTCTTAAGGAGGGGTTGCCTCCCCGAGTCTTAAGGAGGGGTTGCCTCCCCGAGTCTTAAGGAGGGGTTGCCTCCCCCGAGTCTTAAGGAGGGGTTGCCTCCCCGAGTCTTAAGGAGGGTTTTCCTCCCCGAGTCTTAAGGAGGGGTTGCCTCCCCGAGTCTTAAGGAGGGGTTGCCTCCCCGAGTCTTAAGGAGGGGTTGCCTCTCCGAGTCTTAAGGAGGGGTTGCCTCCCCGAGTCTTAAGGAGGGGTTGCCTCCCCGAGTCTTAAGGAGGGGTTGCCTCCCCGAGTCTTAAGGAGGGGTTGCCTCCCCGAGTCCTCCCGAGTCTTAAGGAGTGTTTTCCTCCCCGAGTCTTAAGGAGTGTTTTCCTCCCCGAGTCTTAAGGAGGGGTTTCCTCCCCGAGTCTTAAGGAGGGGTTTCCTCCCCGAGTCTTAAGGAGGGGTTTCCTCCCCGAGTCTTAAGGAGGGGTTTCCTCCCCGAGTCTTAAGGAGGGGTTTCCTCCCCGAGTCTTAAGGAGGGGTTTCCTCCCCGAGTCTTAAGGAGGGTTTCCTGTTGTTCACTCCAGCCACTAACCAGCATCTTGTCTGTGGTCTCATGTCTACAACACCGAGGTAACGGTTAAGTTTGCACCTGGCTATTTTTGTTGTTGTCATCACCAAACATCCTCCCCTCTCTCCCCTCCCCTCTCTCCCTCCCCTCCCCTCTCTCCCTCCCCTCCCCTCCCTCCCTCCCTCCCTCCTGTAGACTCTGAGGAGGAGGTAGTGGAGCAGAAGCAGAAGGCCCAGAAACCAAACGCTCCTCTTCCTCCGGCTCCTCTTCCTCCTGCCAAGAAAGACCCGGTGCAGTACGTCTCTGAGACAGGTGAGACAGACGAGACTCCATAACGGGAGAATACCGGGACGTACCGGAAATAACGGCAGAATACCAGAACTAAACGGGAGAATATGAATCATCCTGACAGACTCTAGTAACGTATCAGAATATGAATCATCCTGACAGACTCTAGTAACGTATCAGAATATGAATAATCCTGACAGACTCTAGTAACGTGTCAGAATATGAATCATCCTGACAGACTCTAGTAACGTATCGGAATATGAATCATCCTGACAGACTCTAGTAACGTATCAGAATATGAATCATCCTGACAGACTCTAGTAACGTATCAGAATATGAATAATCCTGACAGACTCTAGTAACGTGTCAGAATATGAATCATCCTGACGGACTCCATTTCTTTCCCTCCTTTCTCTCTCTCTTTCTCTCTCTCCTCTTTCTCTGTCTCTCTCTCTCTGCCTCGCTCTCTCTCTGCCTCGCTCTCTCTCTGCCTCTCTCTCTCTCTCTGCCTCTCTCTCTCTCTGCCTCTCTCTCTCTCTGCCTCTCTCTCTCTCTGCCTCTCTCTCTCTCTGCCTCTCTCTCTCTCTGCCTCTCTCTCTCTCTGCCTCTCTCTCTGTCTGTCTGTCGGTCTCTCTCTCTCTCTCTCTCTCTCTCTCATCTCTCTGTCTCTCTCTCTCTCTCTCTGTCTCTCTCTCTGTCTCTCTCTCTCTGTCTCTCTCTCTCTCTCTCTGTCTCTCTCTCTCTCTCTCTCTCTCGCTCCTCCTCTCTGTAGATTCAGACAGCGATAACTTCCTGTCTCTGAAGAAGTCCCAGGCTAAGCCCCAGGGTAATGGAGTGACCAAACCAGGGAAGGCCCGCAACGGGACCAAAGAGAGCCACGTGTCCCCCCCGAAACCCACCCTTGCTCCCGCCACAGGGAAAGGAGGGATGAAGAAGAAGTCTCCTCCAGCCCCCGTCACCCCTAAATCAGCGCCCCCGCAGACCAAACACACCCCCACCTCTGTCCTGGACTACTTTGGCAGTGGGAGTGTCCAGCGCTCGGACAGGAAACTAGTGGCCAGTACCAAGAGGAAAACTGTGAGGAAAACTCTCTCCACACTAGCCTTCTCAGGACCCAGGGCTAGTGTGTAGTGTAACTAGTTGACTAGTTGTTGTTGATGAGACCCAGGTCTAGTGTGTAGTCTGAATAGTTGTTGTTGATGAGACCCAGGTCTTGTGTGTAGTCTGACTAGTCTGACTAGTTGTTGTTGATGAGACCCAGGGCTAGTGTGTAGTCTGACTAGTTGTTGTTGATGAGACCCAGGGCTAGTGTGTAGTCTGACTAGTTGTTGTTGATGAGACCCAGGTCTAGTGTGTAGTCTGACTAGTTGTTGTTGATTAGACCCAGGTCTAGTGTGTAGTGTAACTAGTTGACTAGTTGTTGTTGATGAGACCCAGGTCTAGTGTGTAGTGTAACTAGTTGACTAGTTGTTGTTGATGAGACCCAGGTCTAGTGTGTAGTCTGACTAGTTGTTGTTGATGAGACCCAGGTCTAGTGTGTAGTCTGACTAGTTGTTGTTGATGAGACCCAGGTCTAGTGTGCAGTCTGACTAGTTGTTGTTGATGAGACCCAGGTCTAGTGTGTAGTCTGACTAGTTGTTGTTGATGAGACCCAGGTCTAGTGTGTAGTCTGACTAGTTGTTGTTGATGAGACCCAGGTCTAGTGTGTAGTCTGACTAGTTGTTGTTGATGAGACCCAGGTCTAGTGTGTAGTCTGACTAGTTGTTGTTGATGAGACCCAGGTCTAGTGTGTAGTCTGACTAGTTGTTGTTGATGAGACCCAGGTCTAGTGTGTAGTCTGACTAGTTGTTGTTGATGAGACCCAGGTCTAGTGTGTAGTCTGACTAGTTGTTGTTGATGAGACCCAGGTCTTGTGTGTAGTCTGACTAGTCTGACTAGTTGTTGTTGATGAGACCCAGGGCTAGTGTGTAGTCTGACTAGTTGTTGTTGATGAGACCCAGGGCTAGTGTGTAGTCTGACTAGTCTGACTAGTTGTTGTTGATGAGACCCAGGTCTAGTGTGTAGTCTGACTAGTTGTTCTTGATGAGACCCAGGTCTAGTGTGTAGTCTGACTAGTCTGACTAGTTGTTGATGATGAGACCCAGGTCTAGTGTGTAGTCTGACTAGTTGTTGTTGATGAGAACCAGGTCTAGTGTGTAGTCTGACTAGTTGACTAGTTGTTTTGATGAGACCCAGGTCTAGTGTGTAGTCTGACTAGTTGTTGTTGATGAGACCCAGGTCTAGTGTGTAGTCTGACTAGTTGACTAGTTGTTTTTGATGAGACCCAGGTCTAGTGTGTAGTCTGACTAGTTGTTGTTGATGAGACCCAGGTCTAGTGTGTAGTCTGACTAGTTGTTGTTGATGAGACCCAGGTCTAGTGTGTAGTCTGACTAGTTGACTAGTTGTTTTTGATGAGACCCAGGTCTAGTGTGTAGTCTGACTAGTTGTTGTTGATGAGACCCAGGTCTAGTGTGTAGTCTGACTAGTTGTTGTTGTTGACGGCTGTGTGTTGTTCCTCCAGCTCTCTCAGGACCCT